>NC_084960.1:5044970-5162470 GCF_949316205.1 Platichthys flesus
GGGGGGGGGGGGCTGAGAAGGAGTCTGGAAAGAGCGACGAGGCAGAGAGATGATGGAAAGGCAAAAAGCAGCATGTGTATGATTTTTATCAAGGCGGCTTCAAAGTGATCCCCTACGAACTTCACAACAGGGATGTGCGGTAAAAGGGCAGCGCTCTCAAGTGGGAATCAGTGAAAAACATATTTTCACGAATAAGTGTTGTTAGGACCTTGATGTAGAAGTTTTTCGAGAGATCTAAAGTGTCATGCAGCTCTACAGCCAGCAGGCTGCATGTTCTCATGAGTTATTCAGGGAACGATGGATTGATAGGGGATGTGAGGGGGGCCGCGGAGAAGTGGAGGATACTGAATGTGGCCGGTTTGCATGTTCCAAGTTATCAACTGCGGCAGGAGGTCCAGCTAATAAACTTCTACAGTCTGTGAATTTTGTACTACATATATATAAATGAAGATGGATGACATGATAGCTCTGTAAAAGTGAAGCCAAAGTATTTTGTTTTGTTTGCCATCTGGTGGTTGACTGCAGTATAGGTCATAATCCTGTCGTCTCCCATGTGAGTAGATGGGACCTAACTAAGAAGTCTACACATCTTCTCAAAGAGAGTTGTTCTTATCACACATCTATTTGCAAGTGTTGATTCTTCTGCTAACTTCAGTTTTAATGGGGTGAAACATCGTGATTGACAGCTGAGGGCTGGCTCATGATTGGTCGAGTGGCTCAAAAAGCACAAGATGGCAGCACTCGTATATTGGATATTTTGACTTCATTCTTGGATAGTGGGAGGAAGTGGAGACACGTTGTCCCTCTTTATATACAGATATTGATTGTTCTTTCAAATTGATTAAAAATCCCTAATTGCGAACAAATGAACCGTTCGACCTGGTACTAAAGAAAATGTTGAGACACAAGAGAATTAACGAAATTGTTCTTTTCATAGACAGAAAGGTCTGATAGTGGATTCCTCCACAAGATGGATGTCATGGATTTCCCTATGTGAAGGGTGTGTGAGGCCCTGAAAAGAGCAAAGGTTCATAAAGAGTTTGGTCTTTGGAGGTTTTTTTATTTCTAGCTTCAAGAAAAAAGAACACGACACATCATTATCACATCATCTTTGCCTCTTTTGAACGGCCGCTGTCACAGACGACGTCCCCTGACTGAGAAATGGGCGAGTGCCAACACTCCCATCCTCTGTGGTGCATCATTAATATGTTTACCCCTGATTAACGAGGCTCCTGCTGCCTGAAACACTTCAGACGAGCCCCTCAGCTCACTCCAAGCAGGTAAAAGAGGATGTTTGATAAATGATTCAACACGGCTGATCAATTCCCTTGACTTCCTGCCTGTTGCTGTGGTTTAATCCCGGACTCAGTGAAGGGTTGTGTAAAGGAAAGCGTTGTGTTTGTTTTTATCTAATCCCTTGACACTGACCCGAATGATGTTCCATGCTCTCAACGAATCATTTTTTTCTGTCAATACCGATTATTTCTTCAAAAGAGAAATAATTGTCTCGCCGTTATTTTCTCAGAATTGATAAGTACGCTCTTTTAACTATTTTGAGAAATCCAATTAAAGACGCCACAGAAGTTTCTCCTTAAGCCACCTGCACAGGCGAGTCATTTCATACAGGTTGACAATGTAATTACAGAGATTGTTCCCTGAGCTGTTAGATCTCCATAATGGCCTGATAATTATTCTTCACGGAATACAAAGTGACTCTAAAATGAAGTAGAGTGTGTGTGTGTGTGTGTGTGTGTGTGAGTGTGAGACTGTGTGTGTGTGTGTTTGATAACAGGTCGTTCTATCAGCTCAGCGTTCAGACATTTGAATGACATCGGGGTGAACAAATAACTTAGACTGCCGTGTTACTGTCACATCTCCCCGTTGTAATCTCCCACTCTGATCCAACTGGTTAAGGCCTCCGCCTGCACCGACGCACACAGCTGCTGCCTGGCTTGTCAGAGCACGCTAATTACACGTCACCGCTGTTATCTGACAGCACGTTACCTCTGGCAACAGGGTAAGTCCTTACAGACGACCTCGGAGCTGAAGAAAAACCTCTGAACTGCGGCTAATTCTCTCTTTTCTGTAACGTCACCTCTGAACAAGGAGGTTGTGAAACCTAGCCGATGGTCAGTGCCCAGCTGAACCTGCTCTTACACACTCTTCAGAAGAATAAATGGTATAAATGTAAGGTTGAACACTTAGTTTATTCATATGTTTGACTTAACTTACAAAAAAATCTTTACAGTTAAAGGTTCAGTTTGTAGAATTAAGTGACATCTAGTGGTTGAAGTTGCATGTTGCAGCTGACTACCTCTCACCTCACCCTCACCTTCCAAACAGGAAAGAGAACCTGTGATAGCCTCAGTTCTCATAAAAACTCCAAAGGTTAAGTTTGTCCAGTCTGGACGACTGTTAAAAAACATGGCTACCTCCGTAGAGAGGACCCATCCGCTATGTAAATATAAAGTATTTAAATATAAAGGCCCCACGGCTACAATTTTAATTAGGACATTGCCAATGTTGTACCTGTGCTTTTCCTGCTCCATCATCTCAAAGTGTTCGTCATGAAAACTTCAGCTACGTCCGGATTCCATGCAGCTAATCTTCCAATGATGAACGAGGAAACTTCAAACACCATACTTTCTCATAGTTCAGTCTGTTTTCCAGATGCTGTGGTGTCTGGACTTTGCACTTCACCACGGCCGGGCTCCTGTCTTCTTGCTCTGGCCTCCCGTCAACCTCATTGTCATAACATGACTGAGCACAGTAAGTAACAGTCTGCCACATAATCCCCTGTAAGACCACAAGTTGCTTTCAACTGTTTGTACAGATTAAACAAACAGCAAAAAAAACAAATGCATCAGTGGAATAAGTGAACTTTAGATGGAGCCTTGGCTAGCTGTCGCCAGTTGTTATGCCAAGCTAAGCTAACCAGCTGCTTACAACATACAGATGTATTTGTTGTGTATGGTATTTCTGTAAAATCTCCATAAAAGTCCCGGACACTGAAGAATACAGAGTCTCCTCCATGATTTAACAACTGAGCCAAGACAAGATGAACGATACGACGATGATAATCTTTAAATCTTCTGAATGGTTTCTTCTTCCCACAGCTGCCGGGACTCCGTTCACTCCAGGGTCCTCCTCAGCTGAATATGAACTGGCGAGGGTAGCATACATCACGATGACGGATTCTGAGCGGATCGTGGGACGAGTCATTTGTCACGTTGGGCCTCAGACGTAGAGCGTTGCAATCCATCTTCATTTCAGACGACCGCCACATTATGATTTATTAATTAACGATCCTGAGATCATCATTACACCTGAAGCAAAACTGACTGCAGCTGCCAACTCTGTAAATGGCTCTGCACGCCACATCTATAATTAAAGCTAACACCTGCACAACACATTTTAGCATTGCTCCATTAGCCATTGGCTTTTTGTTGCATTTTATGGAACTGGAAAAATAATTTCAACCTTGAAATGTTGCCAAGTAGTAAAGACAGATTGTAGTGATGTACAGTATGTGTGTCACGCACAAACATGTGTGAGCACTTCTGGGTAAACTAAACCCCCCTGTCTGTTTGTTGGTTGATTTGTATGTTTGTGAACCAGATTACAGAAGGATTACAGGACGGATTACCACGCAACATACTGGAAGTATTGGTCAGGAAAGTAAACATACAATTTTGGATTGGGGTCGGATCCAGAAATGTTTTTTTTTATCTTTCTTTAATGTGAGTTTTTCAACATTTTCCTTGATTTCTCAGAGATTTATTAATGAATCTTAATAGGGAACCTCAAGGTTGTTTAATGTGCTGATATTTATGAGTGTGCACAAAATAAACATCTGGATCTCGTGGGATTGAAGCAGTTGTACCAAGCTGAACCTGATATGGATTTTGCAGGGACTTTATTTTTGATTTGGTTCATGGTTCTTGCATCCTTAACATATAGGTCTATGCATCCTGAGCTAATTTATCAATTTAGCTGGAAGAAGCATGAATTTTGGATCTATGTCTGTTGGGTCTGCTTCTTGTTCTCCATACCCTGTTTAATCCATTATGGGATGTATTGCTCTCTGATTACTGTACCTCCTATAGGCCATAACATGATTTTCTATCTTATAGGCATCTTTATTTCCCTGCAATGCTTGATGTTTCTCTGAAGAAGTATTCAGTAGAAATCTATTTTTCTTTTCTCAGATGAGAGGCATTGGATTTCATAACTCACACCTCCTATCACTCTGTTTCAAACTCTATCCTTAGGCGCGTACTGGAAGCTGTCACTGTTTGATGTGGGGTTTTACAGTGGGGGATGGAGGGGATGTGTTTCATTAGCCTCTGTGTGTGTGTGTGTGTGTGTGTGTGTGTGTGTGTGTGGTGCCGTGGTTCTTCCAGACTGTGACAGCGCTGATGGTGTGGACAGCTGGATGTCTGACGCCGGGCTCAGGAAGGCTTCAAGGTGACAACAAGGGGCAGCAGTCGTGCTGCATCCTGCAAGACGGTTATATCGCCCCAGAACGAATACTTCACCACAGTACCTTTGATATTCCTGATGGGTGTGAACTAAAAATAAACCTGTCATGGTACAAATTTGTTGCCTCAATTAAGACGATGTGAACTTCTTTCTGCTGCTCTTCTCAGTCACACCTCTTTGTACTGTACATCCAGAGCTGACATGGATCCGCTGCATTTACAGTCTTAATAAGGACAAAAACCTCACCCAGGCCCAAAAACTCACCTTTGGTTCATAGAGAGATAGATAGATAGATGGATACTTTATTAATCCAGAGGGAAATTCATATGCTTTTCCTGCTCAGTTTTTTCCTTAACAGTGGACTCATGAGAGTACTGAGCAAAATGCAATGGTGCTAATACACAGGGTTAGTGTGTGGGGGTGGAGGAAATCGTTTCCCTGTAAAAAAAAAACAAACTCAAGCAGAATATTATCTCAGACATCACATTTATATTGTACCAGTTGAATTAAATACTAACACAATTTCTTTCACCTTCAATAAAATATCCAATCAAAAGAAAAATCCTTGGTGCTCAGACAGTATACATGTATAACTAATACAGGCAGATTCTATTTATGTACTTTGTAGATCCTGTTATCTGCTGCTGTACTTCTAAGTTCTGTATTTTAACTATATTGATGAAACTCTTCTTACAATGTCGGGGATAAAGAATCTTTTATTCCTGTAGCACTTATTCATGAGCCTTTGTTTTAAAGGGCGTCGGGCTTGTGCAGGTGTACAGGCCGGAAGACTCACTCTGAAATCATGTTGGCCAAATATGTAAAAATACTCAGAAAAGTTTTTGTTTTATTTACTTTGACGTTCATTTCGTGGACAGGCTTTACCTCACCTCTGCTGCGGCCCAGAAGTCTGCACCTTACCGTAAAACCCTAGTGTCTGAACTACATGGCGCTTCAGAGACACACTGGAGGTGCTGTGAATTTTAAATCTGAGCCATCTGCAGGTTGTTCTCATGCAAGCGAAGCCCAAGAGAAGAAGCTTCAGTCTGGAGTTTCAGCTTGATCCCAGCTTTATGGCAAGGACTTCATACTGCAGGGAAGGAACTGTCCTCAGGCTTCGAAAGAGTATCCTAGTATGATAACTCCAATAATTCACTCTTTCAACTGTGGTATCCCCTTTTACTTACCCGATTTAACCCCTAATTCTATCATGCAAAGCGATACATTATACTGCTGATCTGGCTCATCTTCGTCTTATTCGTAAATGACTGAGGACCTCAAGTGGACAGTTCATGAACAACATCTCCCTTTGGGCCAGGAGGAGAACTGAGAAAGGCTGTGCGCGTGAGAAGTCAGTCATTATATGGCATGATAATGGTGTTAACCTGTCATTACCAACACTGCAATCCTCTCTAACCTGCATTCAAATAAAAGTACTCCTTCTGAGGAGCGTGCACGAGTTTTATCACGGATAAACGACCCGCGCCTGCTCCTTGTAGTTTGACATTTATGTGATGTGTGTGCAGGGTTTCATCTGTCCACACATCTACAATCAACAATTCATTAACAAAGATTAAAGGTCTTTCCTTTGGGAATGTTACAGCGCAGAAAAATATCAGAAACTAGCACTTTTTTCACATTTTGTTATTTTGCAGCTTTATGCTGAAATAAACAAATTAAAAATCCCCAATCAATCTACATTCAATAACCAATAATGACTTCCAGAAGGACTCAATAGTCATTTTTTCCTCTGTAGTTGAAAGCTGCAATATAACAAACTGTAAAGGGGTCTGAATACTTTCTGAATGCATATCTATTTATTACCATTAATTGTATTTTTTTTTGTTTTTTAGGTGAAGTAAAAGGCAAGAAAACTTAACTTCTTCTTCTTCACTTTGTAATATCCTCAGGATAAGATGACTAAGCGGTGAGAAAAGGCAGGATATGCATTTCAAAGTAAATCAAAGTAAATCATTTTTGTCATAACAGAGTCAAAGATGTTTTCCATGGCCCTTGATCATAATTACATTATCAAATCCAATTGCCACCCTGAATTATATAACCTCGGTGAAAATAACCAGAAACACCCACTCAGGAGAAGGAGGACATGTCTCAAAACGGCCTGCAGAGAAGGATCTGGGGCTTCACTCACTTTTCAACGTGTTTGCCAAATAATTTCTGTCTACTTATGTTTGAATTGGATTTTGTTTGACTTATATATCGCAGCTCCATGCTGAGAGCCAGAACTTTATAAACCAAGTCAACACAAAGGTTGCCACAACTCACAAAGCAAAGCCTTGGTGAGAAAACCTTCATCTCTTGGTTCTATTTAATGAGAATGACTGTGCAGTTAGACAGAAGAGGAACCATTTCATCCCGATGCCTGTGCGTGCAGTTATTGAGAGGAGCCTCGACATAACATTATTCTTTTGCCTGAGGCTGATTCAGAAAGAGAGGCTTATCTGAACTCCACACGCCCCCTCTCAGGATGTCCCCTGCTGGACTCCTCTACCTTTTGTCGGCTGCCAGATGCAGAAGCTTTGAAACCCCCCCAACTCCCAAACTAGAGGTGCTGCTTCAGGCGTTTTCATGTGGGACCAACTGCAGATCGCTGGAACAGCCAATGTTGAGGTAGTAAAGAGAAGATGCAAAGTAAAATTCCAAGATAAAATGTCTCAACTATGTTTGCATAACTGTCAAACAGTATTCACCACAGGGGGTACTATGTGGAGGACATAGCTTAAAAATCAGTTGTGACCAGTTTGCAATAATGTAACATGGACATAGTTGCAATTGTAACCACACAGTTCTGTGACAGCGGATGGTGAAGGCCCAGTTGGACTAAGAATGGATGAAAATTTAAAAACAATCGTGAATTTTGTGACCAACAAAAAGCAACATGCAGCTCTAGGGCAACGATCAAGTATGAAGTTGAATACACAATATATAAATATATATTCTGTGTAATTAGTCGGTCAAATTTCACAAAAAGTAAATATAGCAGGGCAGTCTTGTGGGAGAATTAAAAAGCTTCTATTAGTTTGGCTAATGGATGGCAAAGAACCAGAGATCCATTTAGAGCAAATAGCCAAAATTGGACCGGATGAACACTGCAGAAAAAAAACAACAAGACAATAAATTATCCAGCACATCTATATTTATACACATGGACAGTGAGGCCTGACAGCATGGGCCTACTTCCATTGTTGACTCAAATAAGTGCAGTATCAATAGCATCTCAAACCAAAACAGATGATTCATTGTTATTTGCATGGCTGCTCAAGTCATATTTATCTATATATAAACAACTGCAGTCGAGCCAAAGTGCTTTACAAGTGCGGCAAAGCAAGACAACACAATAGAGTTAAAAAGTGTATTGTTAGGGATAAAACCTATAGAAAAGAAAAACAGAGGGAAAAGGCATAGGTGATTAGATAAACAATGGAAAACACAGAAAAAGACAGAGAAACAGAAAATAAATAATGATATGCATTACTATAATCACAAGACAAACTAAAGTAGTTTTAGAGGCAATAGATTCTCAACTGTTTAAAGCGTCTAAATTGAAATAGTAGAACGTGAAACATGTGATTAAACGTGAAATCTTTTTTATATAATCCACTGTCACTTCAGCCACAGCGCCCCCTTCCGTCCTGACCTCAGACCGTATGACTCTGCTGCACTTTATACTTTTATAAATAAATATTTAAATCAAAATATCCATTTGCAAAAAAAAATTCAACATTTAAATCTATCCCTCAAATATCATGTTTAAAAAAAATGTCTAACTTATTTTTTAAATGTACCTTAACGCTGACTTCCTGTTTGCGTGACGGGGGGTGGAGCTAACAGTGCGTGACAGTGGAGGACGGACCGGCTCAGGATGGACTTTTTATTTTGTTGTTGACGACGAGACAATAGAAAGTTTGTCCACTCACGCGACATGGAGGAGACACGCAGCTGCGGGGACCAGTAGATCCACCCGCCGGGATCTAACTCTCATGTAAGGATCCGTGTGGTTGCTCCGCTCGGGCCTGGGCTCGCTGCTGTCGCCTGTGTTGTTTCACTCTGGAACAATCTGATCTGATGTCAGTTATTCGCGTTACTTCATGACACTGACTGTTAATACGTTAACATGACTTTTCTCCATCTTCTTCTTCGCTTTCTTCTTCTTCTTCTTCTTCTTCTCTTTCTACGAGGCACACTTTCTTTTTTAGTTTAAAGCTTTACTGTGGAGACGATGTGCGTTCACGCGCTGGCGGAACAATCGGAAAAAAGAGTCTCCAGCTGGACAGTTGTGTAACACGAGTTGTTCAGATAACTCATAAACTACTTAACGCAATTTGGAAACTGACCCTGAATAACAGATTTTAATAGGAGTTTGTCAAATATGATACTTTTGTAATTTGAAGGGTTTTTAGCCTATGCATTATTAGGCAATGCAGATTAACGAGCAAACGTTTTAGATACCTGATTTGCCTGTGGCACCTGATCCCTTCATTCAAATTAGTACTGGGCCTTAAAACAAAAGTTATTGATAATATATCTATTAGGATTTGTATAGATATTTTAAAGGTTCAACATATTTATTGATGTTTACTCAATGTGTCACTTTGTAACATTAATCGTCATAATTCCTGTTTTCAACTTATATGTCATGTTTTTTTCATTTTGGTTTTGTTCTCATTATCCAGCCTTAATGCAGAAAGTGGAGTGAAGGTGTTTTTTAAAGTCAAAAATCAACTTTATTGTCAGATCTTCCATATGTGCAGAACGTAGACACGATTCAAATGCATTTTCTCTTTGATCCTTGGTGCAAATGTATAAGTTCTCAACTTATAAGTACAACAACATCAAGTCAAGTACTTAATGGAAAGTATTGTTCATCTACAGGCTGCATCAAACAGCAGTAGAACAGCAGCGGATGTAGTAGAATAACACGCTCTTAATACACAGCGAGTTTTTTCCAAATTCAGACTTCAGGGCACATGAACACACAGGAGTCGGAATAACAACCTCACAAGGGCCTTCCCCGAAAAGCAGCTGAATGCAGAGTCAGCCCAAATGAGGGTCACATGAGAATCACTCCTCTCAGCTGATGTTCTGCAAAACTTACAATAAGCCATGTAAACTTCTGCTTGATGTTTTTATCTTATTTAGCCGTGACATGTGTTTGTGTCTGTAGTCTTCCAGCTGCAGGTTGACTGAACTTCCACCATGGTGCAGGAATACCAGTCCCCGGTCCGGGTGTACAAACACCCGTTTGAGCTAATCATGGCGGTGAGTATTGCTGTTTGGGTTCCAGAGAATTATTTCTGTTTTATCTCTTACCTAATAAGACAGTGGATATGGCTGTTATGACATTATGGGATCTTACATAAGTCAAGTGGAGATAAAGTGCATCTTCATTATAAAACCACTGTGCCTTTGACTCCTGTTCACTTTTGGAATTTTCCTGAATATTTGAGGTTTCACTGGATTCCAGAGAGAAATCCAGACACTTTCAGTAAACAAAATATAAAATGTGAGGCCTCCCAGGGGCCGTCTGTCTTCTACTTGGTATACGCTTGCCTGTCACAGCTGTTTTGATTAGTGACTGGACAGAAAATAGAGAAAGAAACTTCTCTCTCCGGTTGTGGTGGTTGGAGGAGGAATCTGCAGGTAGTGCACATGTTGAGAAAACTACTTACAAAACGTTTCTCGAAAGTTTCCACTAATTCCGAGCCAGGCTGACTCCTCTATATGCTTATTTAGCTGACTCACTGTTGGATATTTTGACATCTTTGTAACTAATTACACCTTGTGTGTTGTTTCTCTGACGTCATGTGATGCTTATTGAGAGGTCAGGAGTAGCTGATTTATTTGGTTTAATTGTTTCAGTTGAACGGGGGTCTTTCTTTGTGGAGTTTGGATGTTCACCCCATGTCTGTGTGGTGTGTTTTCCCCGGGTACACAGCTTCCTCCCACAGTCCAAAGACACACAAGCTTAGGTTAGATTGAATGGAATCTATCAGCCGATGTCAGCTGGGACTCCGAGACCCACTTGTACAATCTGCTCCTGTTTCCTGTTCTGTGCAGTTACACATTAAGCCGAAGACTTATGCAACATGTCCAGATAGGCTAATGCTGCTGCCGGGACACTATCTCCTCCGCCACATAGTCCGAGTCCACATCCAAACCGGCTTCTTTCCCCTGAATCATCTCATGATTCAAATGCTGGCTGCGTCTGGTCATATTGAAAAGCCTCGAAATAAATCTTTTGTGAAAAGTGAATAACAGCTCGTATGAAAAGATTCAGACCTCAGCAGCATAAAGGAGAGACTTCAGTGAAGAGTCGTTCGCCTCCTCTGCTCCCATTCATCTGTGAGCCTGCTCATTAGTTCCTCTGCTGATCCAGTTATTACTTTCGGCTCAAATCATTGTCCAGGATGTTTTCTGAACCATGGACATCACTGCTGTCTGCACGATGATCCTGGGTCTGACAGTATCACAAAATATTTGATTTGTGTTTGTGCAGACACACTATCTCTTTTTTCACATGACCGACACAGGTAGAATTATTAAACTCCTATTGTTTCGCTAATGTCAAATATAATGGTGTGAGCAGTGGAACCTGTCTGACTGATAGTGATGTTTAACTCAAGCAGTCTTCAAGGGGCTGGGACAGTTCGAGCCGATTTGTTCTCCTCTTCTTTACGATTAAGTAATGCTTTTTACGTCTGCCATAAATGAAACATACTTGTCGTGCTGTGTGTCTTTTACCACACCACCAGACAATGCTGCTTATTGTCCTAGCCGTGGAGGTTGTGTCTTCAACCCTGTCTGTTTGTTTGTAAGCGAGATTACAAAACAAAACATTTAACTGATATCCACGAAGCTTGGTGGAAGAATGTGGTATGGAGCTGAGAAGAAGATGAGGACCGGGGGGGGGGGGGGGGGGTTCCAGGAATTATATTAACTTTCTTTAAGATTGCTATAGATTCCCAGAGAATCATTTATGGATCTTGATGGCAAAAAAGTCGGGCATGTTTAGGGGACTGATATTTATGTGTGTGTGCAATCTGGTCGATGTAGTGCATTTAAATTGTGGTTTCACAAGGGGACTGCTGGGGCCTGGGCCAGAGTCGCTCTGAATTCTAGTTTAGCAAAGAAACATTTCACACACGTCTGTTGGGATGTGTGCAGGTGAAAGATCACGTCTTTAGTGTGAATTTCAGGAGGAAAGCTCCGGTAAATTCTGTTCTCTTGTGCCTTAAGTCCATGTGGATCAGTTGAGCTCTTTGCACTTTTAAAACAGTTTGAGTCTCAGGCTGATTTCTTCCACACAAACCAGTTGAGGAGTTGTCATTGTTTGCTATATCCAGGGCTCAATGTTCCTGCAGAGTATTTGCAGTAGTTTCCTACCCTGTGGTGAAGTAATTTGTTGATAAAACATTAAACATCCTGAAACTTGAAACATCCTGAAACTCCTGCTAAGCCGCTCAGTCAATATTGACAGGTGAACCCGTGGTGAATCTTCTCTGAGCAGACGGTCATACAATATGCTGTGGGCAATAAAACACAAAGTGACTGTCGCCTGCCGCAGATGCACAAACATCGATATGCATTTACATAAACTGTTAAATGCACACTAACCCAATACAGGGATGATGGGCTTTACATCTCTGCTCTATTCAGACATTTACTCTCATTTCAAATTCACCCGACCTTGTAGTAATGGGATCATTACAAAACATATTTCCTCCCCGACTAGTGAGCTGCCTCATAGTGGGCAGAACAAAAGCAAAACTCAGAGTGGAGGAGAATGAACTGAGCCAGGGAAAGCACAATATAACCAAGTATGTGTTTAATATATATTTAAATGTGTGAGGTATTTCTCCTTCCCAGGCCTATGTAAGGAGATTCCCGAAGTGCCACTTGATCCCAGTGTTTGTGGACAGTAAAGTCTTCAGTGAAAACCAGAGTGAGGACGGATCCACGCTGGTCACAGAGAGGCGCTGCACCATCGACATTGATGCTCCACGACTTCTTAAAAGAGTAACTCTCCGCCGACCTTTCACTGTGCAACACCATGAAATAATGTTTAAATAACCTGGTACAAACCACGAGTATATTTCTTCTTTTGCGTGTAGATTGCCGGAGTCGACTACCTGTACTTTATCCAAAAGAACACTCTGAACCGCAGGGACAGGACGCTCCACATAGAGGTCACCAACGAGACCTTTTCCAGCAGAGTCCTCGTCCACGAGAGCTGCAAATACACGGTGAGTCTCTCAAGCAATAAAAGAAGTTTGTTGGAATGAGAAGATTTATTTCTTTGTGTTGTTGTTTTTGTGCAACACGGTGCTACTGTGCCCCATAACAGATTATTGTTTGTCTTCCACAGGTCCATCCAGAAAATGAGGAGTGGACCTGCTTTGAACAGACCGCTAGTCTGGATATGAAGTCCTTCTTTGGCTTCGAGAGCTCAGCAGAGAAGATAGCGATGAAACAGTATGCTGCCAGCATCAAAAAGGTTTGTGTCCTTGCACAAAAAACATGTACCACTGGTAAAGAGTTGCATTTCAGTATTTGTCTATTTTCCAGTTTATTAATCTAGTTTCATCTCTTTATGTTTTAGGGTAAAGAAATAATTGAGTACTTTCTCAAAGAGCTGGAGGAAGAAGGAGTAACTCACATACCTCGTTGGACCCCCCCTGTTGTCACTGGGACTGCAGCGGCCAGGCTCCTGCTGCCAACCCCTTCTATTCCCAGAGCCATCCCAGTGAACAGTGCCAAGCATGGGCTGCCCAGCAAAGACCCAGCCGGTCCCACAGAGGTGCTGTCTGGCTCTCCTGATGGTCAGTGGTTTCACACTAGTCCCAATTAAGTACAGAATAAAAGCCAACACAACTCTCAAAGGAGCAGAGTAAACATTGTGTGTGAACTGTCACTTTGTGTCCCATGGCTGCTTCACAGTACACATCTTTACTAAAGGCGTTTTCACACCTGTAAGCTGTTTAAACATGATATCATCCAAGGTGAAGACTAACAGACAAAATGAGCTGCTTGGGATTCTTGTTCTTTTTCTATTGTTTAATGCTGTGCCAATTTCTTGTCCAAACTACCCCCCAAAAAGTTTTCATTCTGCAAATAAACCCAAACCCTGGTTCAGTTTGATCCGCTGGTCTGGACTGTGTTTTGAGGTTATTTTGGTTCAGACTAAACTTGAAAGTCAGAAGATCCTGACCAAACAAGGAAGTTGTGAAAGCTCGCGAAGAAGCTACAACTTTAATTTCTTAACACCTGTCAGTTCTCACCTCATCCTTTCAGTCAGAGAGGCTGTAAACAGTATCAGTAAAAAAAAAAGAAAAGCTGGTCTAATGTGATGAATCTAATATTTAAAAAGAAAAAACTGAATTCATCTCCGTCCTTGCGAATTGAAAAGCCGGTGGCTGGTTGTGAGATCTCACACCTCTGGTTACACAATAGTGATTTGCAAAAAACACCACATCCCCTCTCGGCTTAAAACACATCGCGTGTTTCAAAGAGTGTGAAGAGCAGCGAACGGGACCAAGCTTCAGAGACTTTTCAAGCTGTAGCTGGAGCTTTTGAAAAAACGTGCTTGCTGCTAAGTGTCCCCAGCAACATTCTCTTTTGTGGCTCACTGGAATCTCTGGTCGAAAACGCAGCGAAGAGCTCCTGATGTCTCCGTCTGAAACGTTCAATATGTGCTATCTTTACACCGTGTGTTTCTGCCCATAGACAAGTTGGATGCTGACTACATCAGACGTTACCTTGGTGATTTAACGCCTCTGCAGGAGAGCTGTCTTATTCGCCTTCGCCAGTGGCTCCAGGAAACACACAAGGGCAAGGTCAGACACACAAACGAACACACATGCAAACATCGATTTTGTTATACTTAATATTTCTAGACTTTCACCTAAGCTAGATTTCTGCTTTGCTCCTGCTACCACAGTAAAGACATTATTGTTCTCTGTGCTGATTGTAAACAGAAAATAAACAATATTTGGCTGAAAGGTCCATTCTTTACCAGAAACTTTGCATTGTGACTTTTTGACTCCTGTCTTTTTGTGTCTAGATTCCAAAGGATCAGCATGTGCTGCGCTTCCTGAGAGCCAGAGATTTCAACCTGGACAAGGCCCGGGAGCTTCTGTGTCAGTCTCTCACCTGGAGGAAACAGCATCAGGTGGATTTCTTGTTGGACACGTGGGAGCGGCCACAACTGCTCGGGGAATATTACACTGGAGGCTGGCACCACCATGACAGAGGTACTGCCTGAGCTGGCCTGTTGTATCCTTAACATCTCCTCCATACCTCTCTCCTTACTTCTCCAGTGAAATTGTAGAAATGGGCTGTTAATTATTGACGGTGAAGTTGAAGCACCATCTGCCGGACTTCCCATGTTTGTCAATGAGCCCTTGCTTTTACCAGCTCAGCTCACCTGGTTAGAGGCAGGATGTGAACCCAGGAAGTGTCCTGTGAATGTTTGAGCACAAGCTCGGCAATAGCAGGTGCTAAACATTAGTGAGAATCAGATTTATTTTACTCTTTTGTACAATCATTGAACGTCTGTGTGCACACGATGACCCGTGTGTGTGTGTGGCGTGTGTCTTAGAGGGCCGTCCTCTGTACATCCTGCGTCTGGGTCAAATGGACACGAAGGGTCTGGTACGAGCCATGGGAGAGGAGGTGCTTCTCAGACAGGTGATATGAACACATGCACAAGTTAATGCTTCCGCATTAGGGCTGTAACATTTCTGAAACCTTGATACAAACAACCACAACCTCCTATTTGAGATTAAGGACATTCCCCAACCCACCACCATCATCACCGCTGCAGGTGCAGTTTTCACTTCTTTAGTTATGTGACCAAATTAAAAAGAGGTGTAAACCAAACTGTGACACAGAAATCGAGGTCTGAACTGAGAATTATTACAGCCCTATTCAATATACTCATTAACAGAGTTATTTTCTCTTCTGATGTTTTAAGTTGTATTAATGCTGCTACATTACAACTGTGACTCAGGTCCTTTCCATCAATGAAGAGGGACTGAGGCGCTGTGAGGAAAACACCCGAGTCTTCGGCCGACCTATCAGGTGCCTAAATATTTATCTGCCCTTTCTCTGTGTTTGGTTAGTTACCTGCTTTTATCGTATTGATAGTTATGCAATGTCTGTGTTAACATGGTGCTCAGCTGCTGGACTTGCGTGGTGGATCTGGAGGGTCTCAACATGCGTCACCTGTGGCGGCCGGGCGTCAAGGCTCTGCTGAGAATCATCGAGGTGGTGGAGGCCAACTATCCAGAGACCCTGGGTCGCCTCCTCATACTGAGGGCGCCTCGAGTTTTTCCAGTGCTCTGGACGCTGGTGAGGATAACTGTCCACACGTGTTTTTCATGAGAATACGTCATTAGTGTGAAGGAGAAACAGAGAAAACAACATCACAGAATGAGGACAGTTATTGCTGTGTGCTATGCAGAGATTCTCCTGATCCCCATGGGGCATATTGTGATTGCAATAGGCAGTAGTATAGATTGTAGTGTAGTTATAGCATTCAGCAGAGACATAAAGACAAGTATTCACAGTAAAAACAGTTGAAGCATAGTGTGAGTGCTTGAAGAATGGGCTGTGTAAGTTGTTAACTGGGGGGTATTTTAGTTTGTTAACTCTGAGACTCGCTCTTTGAACATAAGCTACTCGCTCGCAGGTTTTCTTTCCCTCTTGCTGAGCCTCTTTCCTCGTTTACACAATCCACATCAGAGCACAGAGGAGAACGCATTGATCTGCAGAGGTTTGTGTTTGCGGGAGAAGATCAAAAGCCGTCAGTTTGTTAACTGAGACCTGCTGCTGCTGACATTACTGCCATAATCAGTCATCAGCTCAGAATACAGCCGTTATCCATTCTTCATAAGTTGCATTTAGTCTTCACTTTCATTTATTATATCTAAATGTACTACATATTAAATAATACATTCATTAAATGCTGTGGAGCCAGATCTCTTGATATAAAGTAGAATTTAATAATTCAATTAAAGGGGGTTTAGTTCAGAGTTCGTTAAACCTTCTTGCTGGAATCAGTGTATTCTATAATATAAATGCATATGCTTAGTAATACCATCAACCAGCCAATAAGTTTTTACAATGCAGGTGTGTTATTGAATGTATTATACTATCCTATATTATTTTATTTTGACAATGAGTGAACCTGCTGCTGTTCGTGTGTCTTGTTTCTAGATCAGCCCCTTGATCGACGAGAACACTCGTAAGAAGTTCCTGGTTTATGCTGGAAATGACTACCAGGGTCCAGGAGGCTTGGTGGATTACATCGACAGAGAGATCATCCCTGACTTCTTGGGAGGAGACTGCATGGTGAAGTCTATTCCTCAGCATGTTGACTTCTACGATTCATAACAAATACAGAAACACAATGTGTGTTACAGCTCTTGCTCCTCAACTATCAATTGATAACCAGTGTGAATATCAAGTTACTGCCATCGGTACAATAGGTGTCTTTAGTGAGTTTCGTTTCTTAATATTAAAACAAAGAAGTGTAACCTAAATGACAGATGTTAACATAGATTAATGGGAGTTGTGTGTAACATTTGTGTTGTCATTCTCTAGTGTGAGATCCCTGAAGGAAGCACAGTCCCCAAATCTCTGTACCGGACGGCAGAGGAGCTGGAGAGTGAGGAGAACCGCCTGTTGACCGACTCCATCTATAAGAGCGCCAGCGTCTTCAAGGGAGCTCCATATGAGGTACAGTCTCAGCTTCCTGATCCATATGTACCAAAGACGCCATCTTTGAGACGTGTGTGTGATCTCTATCATGTTACGACATAAAGTATTTCTTCACAATTCCACTTTCTCTGTATGCTGCATCTTTATGTTGTGGAATCTGGCACCACCATATGGTACAAATCCACATTGCAGGCTTAAAGCGAAAGAGAAACATGATTAATGGCCCCTTGTCCGCTGCTCCTTGTTTCTGATCTCCTTACCATCCCCCCCTGCAGATGCTGATCGAGATCACAGAGGCTTCCTCCGTCATCACCTGGGACTTCGACGTGTGCAAAGGAGATGTGGTTTTCAACATCTACCACTCCAAGTGGGCCCCTCAGCCGCAGAAGAAAGACGCGCTCGCAGCCCACGGCATCGCGTCCCTCGGGGCCGTCAATGCCCAGTTGATTGACAGGAACTGGGTGCTGGGCCAGGACTACAGCCTGGTGGAGAAAGCGCTCACCTGCAAGGAGGGAGAGAGCGTACAGGTGCGAGGGAGGACGATGGACTCTGCACTCTTGTCTTTTCTTTGTCCAAGTTGTTAAACCTCTTCCATTGCAAATTAATGCTGCAGCTTCCGTCTGTTCAAACAGGGCTCGCACGTGACGCGCTGGCCGGGCTTCTACATCCTCCAGTGGCGTTTCCACAGCTCGCCGGCATGCACCGCCTCCAGCCTGCCTCGTGTGGATGACGTCCTGGCCTCCCTGCAGGTCTCCTCCCACAAGTGCAAGATTATGTTCTACACCGAGGTGCTGGCGTCCCACGACTTCAGGTCAGTTTGACCAAACCACAGCCTCTTCCTCTTGTCTGGTTTTCTCAGTTTGAGTTAATCTAAAATCAATGTTGAGATATTTTGAAAAATGTAAACAACTCGGCTAGGTATCAATTTTTTATACTTCAAATGCTGGCCACATGGTAACATTTTAATATCAATTACTTGCGATCTAAGAATTATTATGTCCTTTCTGCTATTTCCAGGGGATCCATGACCAGTCTAGAGTCGTCTCATAGTGGTTTCTCACAGCTCAGTGCTGCCACTACTTCCTCTAGCCAATCACACACCAGCTCCATCTCAAGGTAGCATCCGACCAGTGTCTGGCCCAAAGCTACAATTCCCCCGAACTGAATGACATTTGACTGATATTCCCTTATGTTGTGTGTTATTTAGTTCAGAGCTGAGTGAAGTTTCTCTGATGCTTTAGTTTCTGTAGAATGAGGTAACAGTTTTTTCCTGTGCTTGCGATGAAACTCTTTGTTGGTTTTTGTTTGTTTTATGTTTGTGTACAGTATAAAAACAAATTAAATATAACGTTTTTAGTTAGATATGTGCTCTTAAATGTTTAATAAATGAATTGAAATGCAAATAAACAGCAGATTATAGATTAGATTGAATGAAAGTGAAACCTATTTAATACATTTATCTTCTATCCCTGAAGTTGCTGTCTTTGTCCACAAGAGGTCAGGGCACTCTGCGACTGGAGCTGCTCTCAGCTCTGCAGTGTTCTCCTCACATGCAGTTTACATTAACACATTTTCTGCTCTTCTAAGAAATGTTTTTTAAATAATGAAATTAAACATCAATTACTATTCCTGTATCCTCCAGAATGTGTCTTTTGTCCTGAAATTGAGAAAACGGCAATAATAACATAATCATGGAGACTGGTTGTTTATAGCAAAAGGTGAGATGTTAAAGGGAGAGGAGATAATAAGAAATCTCTATTAAATATGCAGGGCACTCTCTAGTTTCCATGTAATGTTGTTTTTGGGCTTGTTAGGCGGAGCTGCTGAGTTTTCCGAGGCAGCTAATTTGAATGCAATATCGTGCAGCCCCCTTGTGATCCGCCACAGGGCCAGGCAGACAACTGATTTACATAAAACTTTAATTTTCATAAACCTATCTGATGCTTCCAGCTAAAGTGTAATTGAATTTCCTGTGTTATGTTTTTTTTTGTTGTTGTTGTGTCTTGCAAACTTGTGTCATGTTGCTGTTTATTCCTACAGAAGGCCAGGTGGATTGTGTTTCTGTGTGGCTGGTGAACGGGAGCCCGACTTCCTGCCCGTGCGTCAGAGTAGTTAGAAAGAGGAAGTGTATTTTTTTTGCCAGGGGCTTATTTACGGAGTTACCCAGTGTGTTCTAATCACCTCCCAAGAAACATAAATAGCATCACATCTTTTGTACGATATGCCTGACATGCTTTCTGAGCTGTTGCATGGTTTTTAGGCTGATGTTAGTGACCTTCATAGGCTTTATAAACAAGGTCATCATATAGGTCTGTAAGTGAATATTACTTAATATTATATCACATTACATTCGCCATGTTTCCTAATCATTGTTTGGTATGGTAACATGCAGATATTTTTGTACACAAAGTAAAGCTAAGGTTGAAGGGAAATGTCTTTTCCGATGTGTAGGCTATTTAGCCCAAGTCATCTTCTGGGGACCATGAATGTGAATGCAATCTCATGGCAAACCCTAATTTTTGCATAGGGATGTTTTATATTACCGGTATATATGCAATTTTCCCTCGTACCAAAAGGGTAAATATATGATGTGAAATAAATGGGATACTGGGACACACAGAACCTCTTTGGATCTCTTTTCCTCAAAAGAACCCAAATAGAAAATAGAGTTAAATGACTTGTGAGACACGTCTATGTGAAGATTCTATGGTGTTGTTAACCATGTGGTTAACGAAATTAATATTTCAAATTGTCTTTTAGAAATAAAACTTTATTAAAAGAGATAAATTACTTCCTTCTAGTATCACTGTTTGCTCTGCAGCCAACATTTTCAACATTTCAACATCTTATTATTCCTTGGTTGCACTGATCATCGCAGATATTATAAGAAGGAGATCATGTGGAATTTGTCTCCAAAGAAACAAACCCTGAGATTAAATCCCCACCACATCTCTGTGAGAAGCTCTAACCAGCCTCGTAAGCTGCAGGCCGACCGACTTTTTACAACCACACCGGTGATATCTAAGTCTGGAGAAGCAGTCAAATTAAAATCACATTTTGAGTAATACTGCAACCAGGAACACTAGATCTCTTAATTCTTTGGCGAGCTCAGCGGGCAGAGAGACGGGCTGCAGGGATAATATTCAGCTGAAATAAGTCTCTCTTGTTACAGATATAAACATCCCAGGCTTCACTGGGAATAGTTCATGATAATGAATAATCTTCATCTCAGAAATACCAGACTCAGACAGGGGGATTGTCAACATGGGGCTGATTTCGGTTGGGTTTCTTTTTTTTTGGTATTTACATCTCATGCACGGCAAAAAGAGAGAGAGAGAGAGGTTGCACTTTTAAAAATGAACTATTCATGCATCACTCCTTTAAATCGATTTGAAAGAGCCAACGCCTTTTCTCAGACGCCAAGGTTGAATGATAATAAAACTCACAAAACTATATCTTCCCATTTATTCCCTCTACCTCTCAAATATTGCAGTTAACTGGCTTCTTTCCTAACTTGATTTGATCACAGTAAGAAAATTCTCATTAGACATAAGGTTGAAGAGTCTCACTGTATGTGGACACTCATTAAAAACCTAAGGACCGTGTTTCATTTTCATCCATCTGACAATCCTGACCTTCCCTCTAATTGAAAAGGAGCTCTGTAATAGAGTGCACTAAATTATTTTTAGGAGACTTGACGCGCTGCAAGAGAAACTTTGTGCGGGATTGTTCGGGTGCACAAATGTGAAGCTTAAATCAAGGTCTCGTTCTCTCCGTGTTGTGTGCAACCTGAAAATCAGTAAACGTTTAACGCCCCCTCCATCTGAGTTGTGGACCTGTCTATTTAACTAATCTTGTATCGTACAGGGTTGAAATTCATTTTCTGATTTGATGTACCGCTGGGCCTGATTAATATGTCCACAGACAAATAGATACAGTCACGTCTGTTTATCTTTGATGCCTCGTACTTTCCCACACATCTTCGAACATTGATTTTTTTTTTCTCTGGAACAAGAACGATCATCAATCTAGCTTCAATTTAGGCCAATTTTCTGAGCACTGCCCTCATATGCAGTGAACTGTCAAGGCTCTGCTTGAGTCAAATGTTGTTTTCATCAGGTTCCCAACGACCAGCTTGATTTTATTTCTCCTGTACTTCTTTGGCTCACTGACTTCTGTTGTTGACATTTCCATCCCCATCTTTCTCTAAATAGACACTTAGCTGTGCAGGTCTGAATCGGCCTGCCCTCCTTAAATGTTACAGTGGCAGCCTATTTATCCATTGGCCTGTTTGGACAGAATACCAAGCTTATCCAACTTGTCCTGCATGAAACCTCCTAACACACAACAAATAAGTCATCGCATCACATAGTCATCCATTGACACATAGAGCTGTTCAAGCTTGGACTCTGATCATGAGACCGAAGTTTGGTGGTGATAGGACAATGCACAGTGGAGTTATACACCCATTGAAAATTCCTCCAGAATACCTACATTTTCACTACTTTCTAATTTTCTGAAAATTTGGTAAGAATATGAGCATGTTATAGCCCTCAAAAAGCCAATTCATTTTCCTGCTTAATAATAATAATAATCCTTACAATTTCAATAGGGCCTCACCTGTCAGTGCCGTCAGTGCTTGGGCCCTAATAATAATGATGATAGTACAAACTATTTTAAATACCTATAATAATTATAGAGACATCTGTGAGCTGGTCAAAATTAGCTGTTATAGCAAAAAACTGCCTCTAGGTGGCTTACCCGCTATCCACTCTGAATCGAGAGAATGCGTGACTTTTGACATTTTTGGGGCGGGGCCAAAGGGAAGACACTGGCGCTGCTCTGATTGGTCACTATTACTGCACTTTCAACTAATGTGCGCTGACAATCTGCAATCCGTTTCCGTTGAGGATCCGGATAGAGGTAAACATGAAAATAACTATCAGGACATTATTGTACCGGTGCAGCTGAAAGCTAAACAGATTCAGGAAGGAGGGAAATCCTCCGCCTGTCACATGATCACAGACGTGCGGCTGTAAAACACTGAAACGCACTTCCTGCTCACCCCGAGACTGAATTAGCCAGTAGCTGGTTTAGGACCAGTGACATTATTTCTCCTGGGAGTCAGTGAACCGGAGGACTAAAGTTAAAAGTGGACCAAGAGCTGAAGCTGAGGAGAAGCCGAGCTGTGAGCTGCAGGTGATGAATGTCCTTCATGTCTTTTTATGTTGTGGTTATAAATACCACATACCTGTACTTTGTGTGTTCGACTGGGACCCGCGGCCTCGCTCAGCTCCTCCTGGTGGCCGTGGTGTGAGGAACCCTGTCGGCCTTCTTTTCCCACGGCAGACATTTTGTCACGTCATAGCACGAAAACCTCAGGTGGAACGTAAAACAATGATCGAAGGGCCGCGCTCCATCCATAGCTTCACCGGTGTCAGGAACCTGCTGTCGTGTTCCACGGCTCACTGACTGACTCATACATGGAACAGAGCCCACATTGGTACATTTAATTACACCTGTGAGTTAAAATGTCCGCCCCAACACAGGCACATTATTCCATATTTTACATTGAAAGATAAAGAAATGTGTGTAATTGCAAATGGATTCTATTTATTAGGTGACTCAATACCCCCCCCCCCCACACACACACACACACACAAGTCATATCGACCTCGAAAAGCTCTCTACAGCACAAATCACATTCTCACACACATTCGCAAGAGGCATTCAACACACACAGGGCTTTTTCTGATGCACACCATTCAGACATGGACGGCACAGAAAGGTAGATTTGTGGTTAATGATCTTGCCCAAGGACACATCAAAAATGCAGACTGTAGGTGCATGGGATTAAACCACCGACCTTCTGGTTGGTGGACGTCCCTCTCCACCTCCCTCTCCACAGCCAGCCCACATTGAATAGCTCATAGACTCTAAATGAAGATCGACGACGCGTCACCACTTCATCCCACTATCTGTGCATTTTTCTTTTTTGTTGGGTTCCTGTCCTATACTAACATGGAAGAGACATGATTTATAACCCATAGAGCATCAACCCACCAGATGATGATTGACACACCTCACTTTCGGTGAGCTGTCATGTCATCCATCTGTACTAATACACAGCCTATAGGTGGAGGTCTGTACTGATTACCTGGTGTTTTTGCATCGTGGACAGTAAAAGGCTCATTTAAGGCTTCTGTCTTTGCTCGTCTCAACTGTCAAGACTTTCCCTCCCCTCACATCCAACAAGTTTGTTTCATTGGCAGGCAGAGGGGCTGCCAGGAATCCCCCATAGACTTGAGTGATGTGGGTGTTTGCTGAATAAAGAATAGAGAGAGCGTGAGAGAGCAAACACAGAGGTAGACGGATGGAGAGAGTGAGCCAAAGGTAGAGGAGGTAGGATTTGGGAAGAGAGGAGTGGGGCAATCAAATGTACATTTTCAAGGGAGTGTCTGTCATCTCACCTCCATCCAGCCCAACTCTGTAGAGAGGGGACTATAGTGGGCTCTGTTTGGTTGGAGCGTGACTTGTGAGGGAGGCTGGCTGCCAACACTTGGGCTTGTGCTGTGTATATAAACCCAAATGTCTTCTGTCCTATAGCTTCTGTTTATCTCAGCTGGTTCTGTTTATGATTTTGTTTTTACACCCCAGGACAGGCATGATATTTTATAACCAAATCATTTTGTGGTTCAATCATATGTCATGTTCAGTGTTTTAGAATTAAAACATTCAGTAAATGTATCTATTGGGCCAAGTCATCAAATTTATCCAATTAAGTAGGTAAAATAACACTTTAAACAAAAATGCCAAACATCCTCTGGTTCCAGATTCTCAAATGTGAACATCTGCTTCTTCACTTTGTCCTTTACAATACAAAATGTAATATATATATATATATGTATATATATATATACCATATATCCCAGGGACCATTTGTCTGATGAAATAAGTTGGTTAACACTTCAATTGGCCATCGTTCTTGCAGGTTGTTGATAAATGAATGAAATGTCCTATTTTAACGTCCCAAACATTTCGAATTGGAAAATATCTGGCAGTTTTGCATGTTTGATAAAATCATTATTTTCTATCAATCTACTCATCAATAGATTGTCCTGGTGAAAGACATTACTTTGGGTTTTGGGAAATTGTAACAGCCTGTTTTTCTAGTTTCTGACAGTCTCATAGGCCACACCTTACTTCCCGCACATGGCGCATGTGGATTTATTTAAATTTAAGACAATTTAATCTTAAGACTGAAGTCGTACAAAGGCGATGTTGTGTTTTCGAGCATTAAAATTCATCAGCGTCCTCCACTTAAAAATGACAGAGGCAGAATGATGAACACTACCCACAAAAAGTCTGCTGTGTGCTTGTTGTTGTCTGCAGCCCTTTACAGATGCAGTGAGGGAGAGTACAAGATGAAACTCAGCCAAACTGGTGTGTGTGTGTGTGTGTGTGTGTGTGTTTGTGTGTGTGTGTGTGTGTGTGGAAAATGTTTTCTGGCACTGGCATCCGCTGCTCTCTCTTTCTGTCTCTCTAACATTACGAGGTAGTTACTGTAGACCAGGCCCATAAGCAATCCCTAGATGTGTGCTGGCACTGCACCACTCGGTCTGCTCTGTAGCCCCTGAGTCACCCTGTCTGGTTTGAACTACCTGTTTCATCTAGCTGTGTAAATTAACATTCACTATTCTCACTATGAAGTGATACCTCTATTCTCCGGTGACAGTAGGTTCATTATCATTTTCAGTGTGAGTGCAGAACATTAGAGCAGTTATGGATGAGCCATACTGGCTGTAACTCCCTGTGTCTCGGGTTATTAAAAAATTGGGAAGCTGCAGCAGCGTTGAGCTCTCTGTGTATTTGCCAATTAAGGTCCGCCCCATATGGTTTGACGCTGCGTCATGAGTTGAAACAATAGCTCAACTTTTTGGGAAGTATACTTTCCGGCTGATGATGAGATGACATGTTGATACTAACTCGTTTTCTTCTGACCATTTTATATGAAGCCACAGAAAGTACAAAGATGGGAAAAAGAAATTGTCTAGCGAAAGTCTGATTCTGTCCAATGGTTCTTTACAATAAATCACACTGTCACTTTACTCCAGAAATATTTAATCAGATATATCAATATATGTAAAAATATCAAATATCAAAATATCTACCTCATGCTAAGCTAATTGATTGAACTACATATTTATTCTACATGCACGACAGTGGTATCGATACTCTTAAGCAAGATATGATGACGCCTCTATCTAAAATGTTGAAACTACTTTTTCAAGGGATGTATATGACCATTAATCACCCAACTTCATATTGCTCTACCCTGGTATTCAGAGCTGCTGCTAGTTTAAGTTTGTCAGCTTGAATTCAGAGTTTGGTTTGTGTCAGATCCAAATGTAGTTTGTGGCTGTACTGCTCATGGCTGGTTGGGTTCGAGATGAGATTTGGAACTTGCAGGTTTGCTTGTTGTATTTGCCTGAGGGAAAGTCATCACGTCGCCAAAAATGACTTTAGGCTGCCGCGTACGCTTTGACCTTGTTTGTTGCCTTTCAGTTTGTTGTTCGGATATTGAAATGAACAATCTCTTCTCGCTGCAGTCACAGGGAAGGTGTGATGAGGAGAAGGCTTTCACATCACTCCCTCTCATGTCTCTGTCCAGCCTCCTGCTGTGTTTTTGCAAAGGCATTGTGGTTGTAATTGCCTTCGAGACTGGCTTAGGCTCTAGACCAGGGATCTCTCAGCTGTGATCTGTTAATCCTATTACATACTTGTTGCACGAAGACACACAATCCTGTGTGGATGAAAGCCAGAGTGCGACAGACGATTTGTGCTACTTGCTTTGGCGTCACTAGATCCCGTTTGTGTTGAAATGAAATGCTTTGTCAACTCTTTTGTTTGTGGGAGAAACATTAGCACCTAAAAAACAAAGACAGGCAATGCAATGAACTCAGGGGGATTCGTTTAAACCACCAGGTTGTGGTTGTACTCTGGAACCAGGTGGATGTAACTTGGCTGTCTCAGGGGTTGCGTCATGACTTGAGCATCTGCGTTCATTCCGATCTTACATGTACCGATTTCCTTGGATGTCTTCACGTGAAATCACAGAGGAGTCAACTGCAAACTGGTATTTTCAGAAACAGAAGTACATCATATGATTCAGGGAGCAGATCTTGTCGGTAACAAAGCTTGCGCCTGATGACTGATCCACCATGATGCAACCTGGTGGTAAATGTGCCAGGACAGTTTCAAACAGTAGCCTGCTGGCACAGAGCTTCTCTGATGACGGGCGTGCTTGTCGGCTGAGATGATGGAACAATGTCTTTCTTTTGATGAAGGGGCTCTGACACTCTACACAAATATCCTGAAGTATTTATTATTAAAATAATGAAGACATAAAGTCCTGATGTTCATTAAAGGAACAACCTGTACCCCCATACGATTTATGGCCTCTTTAATCCAAGGCAATTTACAGTTAAATATGCAGACAGCACCAAGAACCTGGCTGAAATTATGATAGTGTATATCAATTTAACTCCTTTTCCAAATGACGTGACATTAGAGGACACTAGCGAAGCTACAAATGCATTAAACCCAGTGTGAGTTGTGATCAATGACCTAGTAACAGCTCTGACATGGTACAATTTGAGTCTTATTGGACACTTCTGCAGTAGAGATCTGTGTCCTTGCGATTATGCTGAATCCTGCCTGCTTGCCCAGGACAGTAAAATCATTGAGGATCTTTTGACGGCCACAGACACATGTAGGATTTCCCTATTTGCTTCTGATAGTCAATTGAGCTGACTGAGAGGAAGGGAGAGTGACAGCGAGCTAAAGAGCGCTGACCTGTTTGTTTTGCCACCATCGTGTTTCGGTATGCGTTGTGTTCCTCTGACGGCACCTCTGCTCTGACGTCCTACTGTTTTGCTCTGGGACGTAAATCTCGCAGATGCAGCCATTTTCAACTTTTCAAGACAAACTGCAGATCCAGTAATTTTGTTAACTATGTGATGCTCAACTTCAAACACAGACGATCTGCACACGCAGCACTCTCTCTCTCGTAGGGAACGGGGCCATGACTGAGGGAGGCAGGTTATCAAGGGGGATGAATCTTTGGTAATTTCAGCCTCAATTTTGTTGTTACTTGATCAAGAAACCGCTCGTATACCGCTGCTCTTCTAAACTCATCGGCTCTCCATGCGGTCGTGCTGCTCTTCCTGAAACCTGTGGATGTTGTTTTACTGACATGTCTCTCAAACATCACAGGCGTCTCCTTAGATCTGCAAACAGGAGAGGTGCTCCCTGCTGCTCTTTTACAACCACGAGGACGTTTAAAGATTAAGTAATGACATCTCATGGCCATGTTGTTGTCATAAACCATGTCAAAGCTGCTTTTTCCTCTGTTTCCACGACCACACAGACATGAACGAGCAGCAGGATATTGATTGCATAGAATGACGGGCATAGTTAAAGCATACAGTGGATATAACCTGCTTATTACCACTCTACATATGTCATATGATTAAACTTGGAATCCTTGTGGGATTTGCATCTTATCGTTGATAGCTGCTTTAATATTATTGGTGTAGGAGCGGTGGTGAGGAGTTAATATGAAGAGGAAAGGGCACTTGCATAAATTCTTTGGATGCACCTGATTTATTATGTATAAATTAAAGTGTATTTTGACTCTTGGGTTGAAAATAGTTCCTTAAACATTAATCCTTAAATCTTCCTCTTAAGATTTTAAAAACATTTCCCTCATTTGTATTCATGTGCAACCACTATTTAAAAAGTTTAACTTGTTTTCCATTCCATCAGTTTTTTTCCTCTGAAATTCCACCTTTAATAAAAACTAGTTTTCCAGGTTATTTTTCTTTCTCTGCATTTCTTAATGTGCTGTAAGTCTGGATATCAACTCTATAGCTGGCATTGTCAACCAAGACAAATCAGTAATGCAATATTTCCTAATGGCAGTTTAAAGAGAGCATCCCCAAACAACGATGCCCATTTTAAGATTAAGACAAATTACAAACGTTGCAGCTTGCGTCTTGCACAGTGTGTTAGGTACTTAACAGGGCAGAAAATGTGTTGCATCCTTAAAAATGTGTCTTTGATAGAGAGTAATGTGAGTGGATAACCTTGATTTGAACCATTAAAATATGCTGTTTGGCATAAAAACACATTGAAAAGGAAGAAGGCAGTGATGAGAGGATGACCTTAACACTGTCCCTTCATTTTGTGGAGCTGATTGAGTGGTTCACAACCCCTGTAAACCGCAATGACGTGCTAATAAAATGGTAATTGTATTTTAGATCAGGCTCTGAGGTCTTTCTATCACTCCTGGGTAGACCATAACTTGTGTGATATCCTGTAAAGCGACTGCTATCCTACAGTGTCATGAGCTGATGGTCCTTCGCTCAGCCCTTTGCTTGAATGTGATCAGAAAGATCGTCGCGTCAGCTGCGATCAAGAAGTCACCGTGTCCGGATCACACATTTTATTACGTCTGACTTTGCATTACCTCTCTGACTTTGGATCAACGGTTCCAGGCTGAGACGGGGTTATTCAGCAGGGGATGATGTAACTAAAGAGTCTGAGGCCTTGGATTTATGCAGAGACAAGGATTTTTCTATCTCAGGTGATTAAGAGTCACAGAGGAAGACATGTGTTTAACTGCAATTTCAGTGAAATATCTGTAACCTGTAAAAGACTGGTTCTGATCATTTAATTGTTTGTCAAGTTGCCTTCCATGGCTGACAGCTCTGTTCCACCTGTGATCTGGTGGATGTGATCCTTTCATCCAGTGATCGTTTAACTCGACTACCCCTCTTTCCCCTTTTCCACATCTATGACACATTTGAAAATTATCAATTAGGGTTTTAACTGCTCGCATCTCCTCTCAATTCACTATTTTATTGCCAGTGTAAAGCAATAAAAATTCATTACAGTCCTCTGCCGGAGGTGAGTGCAGGATATC
Source organism: Platichthys flesus (assembly GCF_949316205.1). Lineage (NCBI taxonomy): Eukaryota > Metazoa > Chordata > Actinopteri > Pleuronectiformes > Pleuronectidae > Platichthys > Platichthys flesus. The sequence continues at coordinate 5,074,180 of NC_084960.1, forward strand.
ATCCTCATGCTCTCGGGGCTGCACCACTCACACATAATTTCAGTTTCAACAGTTTTCCAGAGACCCGTGAGCTCTCGGCTGATGCTGAGAGACTTCAACTCCATTCGAAACACGACCGTCAGACTGTGTTTCTCAATTATCTCCTTGTTGTGTTTCCGCTGGGTCGTACCTCATCGTTTTATTTACCTGCCTTGTTCAGATCACAGCAGTTGGGTGTAAAAATATCACTTTCATATCTGTTGTTTGTTGTTAACGGGAACAGAGGATTTCTGTGGTGCACGCGTCGGCACCTCACTCAACCAATCACACTCCGTGCTGCCACTAACGGGTTTTATTGACGCACTTTTCCCATTATGCTTCAAATTGTTTCTTCTAATCAATGTCATAAATACTGTTGTGTTGTTGATGTTCTCAGTTACATGCGTCATCTATTGCACTGCTCTTGTTAAGAGCTAAGAACAGAGGATGATGCACCATGTAAAGCCCTATGAGACAAACTGTGATTGTGAATATGGGCTTGACAAATACAAATTGATTGATTCATGATTGCTTATTGTAAAGAAGACATCAGCAAGAGAATCTCAGGCTGCGTAATTCAAACACAGCCGGCCACACTGCAGGAAAAACATAATGCAAGCACTTATTATATATCTTCTTTCTCATCTCTTCTGTTTGACACATTTGCTTTTGATTAGAAGAAACAAATTAATGATTTGGCCTCCAGCTCAACTCATTTCTAATTCAAACTGAAAGTTAATTTCCACTCTGTTTATATCCTACAATTGAAAGAGTCCCCAAAAGGTTTTTCTCTGCTAAAGATGTTGCAGCGCCGAAGCCAGCATGGGACTGACATCACAGGAAACGCAAATACCGGTCAGATCTTTAAAGTATGTTGGCTTCACATGGATAAAAGTGAAGCTTCCTAGGAATACATATTACTTCTCTGCTCTAGTATTTGTGCTGTTCTGCCAATAATAAGTTCAGTTTTTAAGAGCGGCAGAGAAAAACTAGTGTTAGCCAGAGACTGCTCACATATCAGTAATTTGGCAAAATGCAGACATCTACCTTATGCAAGACTTTTTCATTTTTTTAGCTGTTAAAGTGCTTCAGGTAAGATGTGAGGTTTAAAATGCACAGAGAGTTGATTGGTTCTTGAGTCCCCAGTATTTGTGATTGGGAGGGAGAAATGGTTCTTGAACATCTCTAGTCTCTACCTTGGTGCCTTCCAGAAAGTTATTTTCACCCTCCTTTAAAACATAAAAAGGGTTAACCCTAACCCTAAACCTTTTTTTTATGTATCCTACATTGTATATATCTTAACTGAAATACCATAGGTACTATATAAATTCCATACAACATTGCTGTTGTTAACTACAAAACACTTTCTGCTCTAAATTGCCCAATTGTTCCAGCCTTGCTCTCGATGGTCCTGTTTCCTTCCACTGAACCTTCTTTTAAGCGTCGGTAGGAACTGCAAAGTGTTTTATTGGAGCAAAATTTATGCCGTAAAATTATACCGTAAATCGTAGGCAGTACATCAAAGTGTTACCCTCTTTTTTTTCCCTTTCTTTGCTCTCAATCGTCTTTGTCAGATACAAAGAACATAACAAAGAGGATTAATGGGTTTTTCCCTCAACACTGCAACACGACGAGCCGGGCTGGGCTTCAGCTCCACACAGTGCTGGTCTCAGGCGATGTTATGATGGTCAGTGGGACGAGGCTGTGACTGGACACAGACAGACAGGACTCAGCTCTCTGAATGTCTAACACTGGGCTGAATATTAGAGCTGCCACAACTTGCTGTTACATTGATTGACCATCCAGACCTGTGTCCTGTAAATTGGATTTCCCATAATACAGCTGTCAGTCAGGTCCTGTCTTATACTCTTATCCTTGACGTTGTTTTTCATTTCCATGTCAGTGTGCACTCTGTCACGCTTCCTTTATTTGCTCGGTCAACTAATTCCTCGTCTCATTTTCATCACTCTATTGATTTCCTGTCCACAATGAGCGGTTGAATTAACAGTCCACCACTGTCCTTGTGCCTAAAATCTCCACACACACACACACACCATTGTGCAGCGCTGAGTGAGATGTGGCTTACATGACTCACTGGTCCTCTTTATGTTTTCACACTCTGTCAATGTGCCATTCCACCATTCAATAGCATCGCTAACTATGCTTGGAAATGGCTCCGGCCCAGCCTCTCGCCAAAGAAACCCATTGTCATCCACCTACCATCTCGTCTAATTGGTGCAGATACAATGCGCTGGTATATTTCTACACAGGTATCGTTAGAGGGGAGTCGTGTGCAGCGTGGAGGCATGAGGGCAGAAACACGAGGCAGAGATAAAGAGGCTGGTTATTCCAGGATGCTGTGGTGCAGGAGCGCCGCGGAGGATGACAGGTTTTGTGGAATGGATGGAGATTTAAAGCGGAGCGAAGGAAGGGAAGCGAGCGTCTGTTGAATGCCAGATTCTGACCGAACCACTGATCCTAATCCCCGGTGGCATCTGCTTTGTCTGCTCGATCTCATTTGAGGGCTAATGGCATTAAAGCCTGATGTTGTGACTGCCAGTATAATGAACAGCGCTGATGTTTGTGTTGATCGCTTGACAATGGGGACAGATGGTGACTCAGAGGGAAGAGTAAGAAAAAAAAAAAATTCGTGGATCGTCGCGGATCTTCCTCACAAATTCTGGTCTTGTTTTAAGCTTTTTTGATGAAGGTCTTTTGACTCAAATGTCAGGTAATAAACTTTAGAACAAGCGATTAGACAGATACATTTTTCTTGTCAGGGAGCCTGCGTCAAGGTTATGATTTAGAAAATGAGTGTTCAACGCCAGTGCCAAGTTTAATTAGTAAAAAAGACAGGCAGTGTGGTGAGGAGGGGAAGTTGGAGACCTGCCACACAAAGACTTGGAAGTTTGAATTCCCATAAATGCATGTTTTTGACGCGTTCCTGTGGAAAAGAGGAAATAACACAAACATCTGGATTCATTATTTGCTCCACTTTAAGTCAAACTTTGTTTCTGTGTGCAGGGTGCCTGCACAGTCATTATGCTTTTGAGGCCAAGCTACAAAAGGTCAACAACCAATAAAAGTCAAAAAGTCAAAGTCAGCTTTTATCCAGTCCCACACGGTAGATGATATGTCGGCAACATCAAATATTCATCTTGCAACTGGTCCAAGTTTTTGGGATTCAACCCAAGAGGCTGCAGTCATTTTCCTCAGTTTTCTGTGACTAATTAAACATCCAGTTGACCTAATGGGGAATCATTTCATCTTTTCAGTCATTTAATAGATTCTCCACTAGATGAAAAGTGAAATGAGTTCCACACATTATGTTTATAATTTGCCAGAGGAGAGTTCATGGAGTCTCTGGATGTATCCGGCGCACACCTCCTTTCCGGACTGAATTGACTTGTTTGTGCTCCAGTGTTTGGAGGAGACTGAAGCGGAGCCGCTGTTTGCTCCTGATCAAAGCGTAAATGAGATGGGTGTTGTCAGTAATGCATATTTGATGTTTCCCACCACAAACCGGAGCGTGAGGCACTGATGTCTTCAGCTCTTGTATGTAAGCAGAAGTGAGCCTGTGAGTGATTTAAAGATGAAAGCTGTCAGTGCCACCCCTCCATTCAGGGGCCTTCAGAGAATAATATTGCATCAGAGCCTTTTGTGACAGAAGAACAATGGTGTGTGAGTCTGAATAGACTTTGGATAAAGTGACAGCTGGAAATAAGGAAAGGAGGTCAATTCAGCTCTTCCTACACAACACTCTTAAAGTCTATGTAAGGCAATGAATCATCTTGTTAATTTACCATAAATGTGGATGATCAGTGTGGGAGCGTGTGTAGGTGAACCGTGGTTATATATTCAGTGAATCTTAATCAAGCATCGATCATGTTGACTCTGCTTTTGTAACTTTTCAGAGGTTAAAATGTCAGAGTTGCTACATAAGCATATAAAGATGAAATGATTAGTCTCACCGGTTTAGAATGGGCTGTTTTCTTCAACTCTGGTGAGGCTGTTTACAGAACTTTCTGAAACTGTCAAAGTGACCTGCAGTTCTTGAGCTGTGAAGACTGGCTGCACAACTCGGTCCACAGAACCCTGAAGCGGCTGCACAGAGAGCTGTTTGCCTGTTTATTCAAGGTGCAGTGAAGATCAGCTTGAATAAACAATTGGTTGCTTGTTTTAATGCCTTGATGCTTTGCTTTGACATATGTTAAACTGAATATCATTCAGATTTTGGATTGTAAATTGTAATCTTAAAAAAGAGGCCATTTCAATTTGTTATTTTGGCCTTTGGGAAATATTTATTAGTTGTAGATCTATTGTCGCTGTGGCTATATGTTTTATCTTAGCATATTTTTTGTGTATATAAAACAATCTGTCTAACGGTATATTTAGAGGAGAGCCTGCTGGTGAAAACCTTTATATATACAGTCTATTGTGAAAACCAGGCTCTGCTCCACCCAGCAGGCTCAAACAGATTGTAGGTATATGCAGACAAATATGAATGCAATGTTGGAAACCTCTTGAGAGCAGCATCCAGATTGGAGACGCGGTGATAGTGATAGTGTCGAAAATGAGTAACCGTGACGAAGAAGAAAACAAATGGAGATGAATTGTTAAATTCCTCCTTATTGGCTTATTGGAGAAACCAGCAGGTTACAGTTGCAACGGGAACAAGTTAAGCTCCAGTACTCCAGCCACACTCACCCACATGCAGAGACTAGAGGATACTGTGAAGTTTACATAAAGTAGCTTTGCTTTTGAACCCAAGTGTTTTCATCCCTGCACATGAATAAATACGCTTTTGAGCATCCTCAAAAGATTTATTAAGATCAGTTTACTATGAGGCAGTAAACATGAAGGATATTCTTTATTTTGGATGATGACAAGATTGATTTGTTCAGCTCAGCATATAAAGATCACACACACACACACCTAAGTTATCATTTGGATAAATTACCTCCTCACTCTGGTGAGTCAGTCTTGACAAGTCAGTCATCAGGTCTGTGACTCACACAAGGCTGCCGATAGTCTCCAATGAACCAAACCAGGATTCAAACCGGGAACCTTCTTGAGGTCAGGTGACGGTAAACTAACCACCGTGCCGCCCCCAGGAAAAATGTAAAACCCTGATCATCCCTCAGATGGTTCTACCCACCTCATTGACACTCAAGGCATCGGAACAACACTGATGAACCGTGTCATTCAAAGATAAAATAAATTAATCAGTTTAGCTGAATAGGATGTATTCACGAGCACTGAGTCACCCATTGAGCGAGAGCCACAACAGCCATGCTGGCCCTCTCCCCAAGGACACCCCATTGCTCTTTTTATGTGTGTGTTTGTGTGTGTGGGTTTTTCTAAACCCTCCTGTGTCTGTGTGCCCACATTTGTGTCAGTGTGTGCCTCAGTGGGTGGCGGTGTGATTCATGATGTACCAACTGCCTCTCATCTGCAGACTAGATTAATTTGTTAAGCCTCGGCAACAATTCGTTACGCGGAGAGAGAGGTTGCGGCATAAAGGGGACACAACTTTCTGAATTGATATCGGGCCCAATGAAGTGTTTATTAGCCTTGTTTTATACGTGTTCCGCCTGGAGCCGCGCTGCCATTTGTCTGAATGTGAAGTGTTTGGCCCTCTCCTGTTTTATAGAAATGTGAGGCCTGCATTCAGAGAGCTCGATGTCGGGATGGGATCCAACCTGGACACTTTGTCCACAGCGGGCACATTTGTAAAGGCCTGTTATGAAATAGAAAATAATTGCATTTATTGTGGAGAAAGAAAAGCCTTTGAGTTTTAATGTCCTTCAATCATCACCCTGTGAAAAATGAGTCCTTTTGTGGCTGATGATCAGAACTGTTGTGACGGGGAATAGAGCCCAGTGAGGGGCACATGTAGGTGTAAATATAGAGACTCACAGTGTTGATGTGGTAATCCAGATCCCGGGGAGGTGACAGGACACGAGCACTAAGTGAGTCACAGCAACAGACCACTGTGGGCAGGACTCTCATCCTCGCCCATATGGCCGGTTTAACTTGGAACACAGCAGCACTGTTTTGTGTTTAGTTCTATAGTTGAATTGTGAGCTTTTTATAGGAGCTAAAATACCTTTCCATCCAAAGCTCAGAAGATTAATTAGTGTTTGATAGTTTTTACCTCTGCCAGGGGGGTGTATTTATTTACAGGTTTCCACAAAACTTTGTGAAAGGATACATGATTTTCTTTTTCCTCAACAGGGATCATGAGGACTGATATCCATGAGGGTATGGAAATTGGTGCAGCTTTATTAAACTTAAGGGGACTATAGGGCCTTGGCGGAGGAAATAAGCCATTCAAATAATATCCATATTAATATCAAAGTTTATCTTCACATATTTGTTCTTCTGCTGCTACGGTATAAGCCACTATTAGACGACTGTTGACGTAGTGTTAAGTGTCACCGACGTGTTTGTTTGCAAATATATATACGTGATTTGTGAAACTTTTGAAAATTGAATCAGCCACAGAGCAATTTAATATTGAATAAGCCGTTAGGAAGTGGGGGGGGGGGGGGGGTTAGCGGGGGCACAATCTCGTTAGCGTTTTGAATTACACACATCAAAGCTTGGGTGGAAGCAATTGCGTGGTTTCATTATTAGCGACAGGCTGAGGGTTGAGATGTGGGGAGAACAGGTAATGAGAGAGAGAGAGAAAGACGGTTTACACGTCTTGCCTCTTTTTGATCTGTAAAAAAACTGATTTCCACAAACATATTATACAACACTTGTGATTCAGGATATAACAACTGGACGTAAGATTGCAGAAGCTGCTTGAAGTTGTAATGAGTTGAAGGATCCTTTCTTCATTGACTGCATTGAAGTTTTTTTAACAGCCTGTTTATGTTTGTAATGACGGTTTTCCTTTGTCTGTTCCTCGCGACACAGCAGTCTCCTGATCTGTGTTCACGCTCCCTCCTGTGATTCCACTCAGACAGAAACGGGAATAGTTTGTTTCTATTTTTCATTCATCAGCTTTGCAGTAAATGGATTTATCCTCCCTCCTCATCTCCATCCTGCTGGTGATGTAAGAGCACCTCCAAACACAGTGACTGATGAGGCCCTTGACTGTGCTACTCTCACTGGTTTTTAAACACTCGTTTAAAATGACCTTGGATTAGAACCTGGCTCCTGCATGCTGACCTGAGGGTAGATTATCGTATCGGGATTATCGCGAATCACCACTCCGCCGAGATCGCACACAGGATTATTTACCACCACATATTTGTGGACAGGCAAGGATCGACACACATTTTGAGTTAGGGAGATCTAAGAGTCAAGGACACGTCAGTTTTTGTACCAGAGGAACTTTTGTTTATCATTTATATTATCACCACTGTGTGTCCCAAACAGTTTAACTGCTACAAACTGTCAGTGACAAATATTTTGATCAGAGTCACATAACAGGCCTAGCAAAGCAACTTAGTGTTTAGTATTTCATTTATCCAATATCCTCAGCAGCTGTTGTATCAGATGCTCTGAAACACAGACTTGAATTCCCAACACTGACTCATCGGAGCATGGAGCAGGTGTGAGTGGCATGAGTCACTGTCAAATCTCCTTCACAGCGAAGCCTTATTTAATGTATACATATTTTCTTAAACGTTTAACTGTCAGTGAAATGCATCATCCAAATTCTTTTTTAATATATTACCTAGAGATAAATACACTTTGACAAATTGAGCAAATGCAAAAGTCAAAATGACTAAAACACCAAGTTAAAATGTCTTTGTGGGAATGTCTTGATTTTTTTTCTTTCTGTCAGCAGCTGACAAAACCTGAACATTTAGTGCTAAAAAACAGTTTAAGCGAGGATCTCATCTGTCTCTCTCAAGACTTTGTATTCACGTGACAAGATTTTAAACTTGTCGAACCCTGGTTCCAAAAGTGAGGCAGTAAAAGAAAGCTATCCGAGGCGATGCAGCATTTGGATTAAATGAGGCTGGAGGGGATGAGGTTGAGGTGAGGGCTGCACAGAGTAGAGGAGCCTTTATGAGAGATTCTGAGCCGCTGAAAACTCGATTTAGAGCAATAACGTGGTTTGTTTGCTTATTCAACCTCAATTCTGAATGGAAAACGACTCAGGGTTTTTCGCATTTGGTTTGATGAAAGAAAATAAAGGTTCCCAGGGCTGGAGTTCCAAGAGCAGGTGACGTTTATATGATAAGTAAAACAATGAGCTGAATGAAGCGTCATGTTTTATAGGTTAGTTTCCCTGTATGTTGCCTGTTATCGTTTTTTTCTCTGCCTTCCGGATTAAACACAGGTCAATTCAGGCAGAGGGAGCAGAGCTGCTGGCCTTTTGATGGGACTGGGGGAATTATACCTAAAGCTGTGGGTCTGAAGAGAGATTTGGAAAGTTAACACTCTGATGTGAAGGTTCCACAGAAGTAACAAAGAGTGCAGCAGTTTAAAGCAAACAGTTCATATGTAGCTTAACTTCTGCGTTCTTTCATTTCCTTAACTTCTTCTGTTGAACAAAGGTTGGTGTCAATGAGCGCGTATCACTGCCACATTAGGAAAAGAAAAACAGATCAGGATCAAAGCTACAAGATACTTTCATTATAATTAAGAACTATTTCTTATAACGTGATTTATAACCTGAGACCCATAATTTGTAAGTCATAAGTTTGAATGAGGCAAAATGTGCCAAGGAACATATAAGTCAAGGGATACGGCTCATTTACACAGTCTGATTTAGTTCTAGCTCGTTCTGAAGATGAAATATGGTTGAGGTTCTGCTGTTATTGAGCCTGGTGGGTGATAGTGTGACGACCAAGGAACAATGAGTCAAACCCTCTGGAGATCGCTTCCTGTCTCATTGATCAGCTGGAGGAGCACAGATGGCTCCGAGGATAGAATTACGCTGCATCTCCCCTGCATCTAATCTGGGTCTAATAATAATACATGCATCACATCAGGCCATTTCTCCATCTTTGTTGAACACCATGGGGATCAGACAGATTCTTCTTTACATCCAAGGACCAAAGTGAGAAAGTTCAACTTATCGGACTTTTCTGCAGGGACGATTAAAAAGTTATGGAATTCTTTACAGTCCACTGGTGCTTCGGCCCATCAGGATTTCTCCCAGTGTTACTGTCCAAGTTTGATGCGTTCACCAATAAGAATTTTAAAATGAGTCTGACCCTCTGGAGGTATAATGCTAGGGTTGGACTCATTCTTCCCCTTTTAGTGAAAGCAAACTCATCACAATATCCTCCACTGTGCTAAATAACAGCAGAATCTCACCATGTGTCAAACCAAACTTGAATTAGAACTCAATCAGACAGTGTAAATGAGCCATATCCTTCTATTTATTTGCTCTCTGCACACATGTCATCATTCAAACATGGGTTTCAGGTCGTTATCAAATGGAACGTGTTATGTTATACCAAGATCAATGATATGTACTGATAAAGGAAAGTTTCATCATGTTTCCAGAACCCGATGAGACATCTTGAGATTGATGATGACATCAAATAGCAAATATATACATTTGATCATCTATAACAAACGATTTATTGACATATACTAATATATGGCAATCATTTATAAGTTATGAAGATGTTGACGATTAAATGAACTAGTGCAGGGGCTGTTCTAAACATGCCTGTTTGCAACGGGCTGTTTCCTTGGCCTGTGGTGATGCCTGTTGCAGCTTTATTTCATCAAACTGGAACAGTGACCTCTACTAGCGCAGCAACAAGTAGAAACCAGCTGGTGAAGCCTGAAGCTTTGCCACAGCTGCTGCACAAAGAGCTGTTCCTCTGTTTAATTAAAGCTCGGTGAAGATCGACCCAGTGTGTAGAACCCTGAACTGGAGAATCAGTCTGTGATCAACAATATCCCTTTCATTGATCAGTGAAAGCCCCCACTGCTACAGAGCGCTGGCTTTTTATTAATATTGACTCATCCAAATCACAAACAGAAATCCACACTGCACCTTTGGCCCTTAACAACACAACCTTCACAAGTGTGAAGCCGATAAGATGAATGGATTTCTAGATAAACCTTCCACAATCAGAGATTTCCAGAATAATTATAGTTATATGTTGCTTTACATTTCCAGCTACGTATAGTTTTACAAGTTTGTTGTTTTATTTTCCACTGAGCACCACTTCTGATGACCTGCTGCTGATGCCAGTGGACAAGTGCAAGTCGTAGAGACACAGGAGAACTTTAGTTTGTGTAGTGGAGCCAAAGAACCTCACTGGACTGCAGCCCCAGTTTGATTGACAGGCCGTCGTTGGCTCCTGACGAGCTGTGGCTTCCTGAGAGACCTGGTAAAGTTCTCTGGGTGCTGCTGTCGATGCAGCAGTTAGCTGGCAGTGGAAGTGACCTTGTGCTGAGGGACACACACCGTATGCACACATGAATATGAAACACACGATTCGGTGAAATCTGCCTGGTAAAGATGCTCTTCATTGGGCTACGCTGCTACAGGATGTCTGCCCAGATGGACGTGTACACTCCCTCACATCCTCAGTGAATGATTTTTTTCTGGATCATTAGTCCAGGACGTATCCCCCCCCCCCCCCTCCGTCTTTACTCCTGTCACACAGGGAACCTAATTGTGCTGAAACCTGCACTGTCCAAAATCCACATCCTATATTCAGCACAACACAGTAACTCACGGGGGAACCCGAGGCCAGTCTCTAATGAAACCCAACTTTATTAACATTTTCTTGACAAAGCCGCTGCTTGCCTCGGAGGGAGGACCCAGACGGGTTCCAGCAGGAAAGGGCAAAAACTGAGTGTGTGACTTTTATTGAAGGATACTGCCAATCTCTAATGTGCTTAAAGGTTAGATCAAGTAAATGAGAGTAAATTACTCTCACTCCCAAAGCACTAGTGTAGAGCTTTTTTTTAATCTCTCCTCTCCTGTTCTCTCCTGTTCTCTGGTTATTCTCTATCTCCTCCACTCGCAGTCAACCTGACAATCAATTAATATTGTACTGAGCATATGGCGTGTATTTGTCTGAAGAGTACGTATATTCAGATCATGATTTTATATCACAGAAGAAACTCATTTATAAACCGAGCAAAACTCACAATTAGACCTGACACTGGGTCAATGAAGATGTTTCTGCTCTCTGTGCTAGCGGCAGTTAATTGAACAGGGATTCTGTCGAAGTCACTGTAATGCCTGTTTTTCCATTAGTGTTATGATGATCCTCCATGCACTGCAGTCTCCTGTGTCAATTAGCTTGACATGACCTCTTATTTCTCTCTGCACATTGAATGGATCTTTGTGCATCTTAACTTCCAGAAGTATTAAAGAGGATGAGTGAGTTTTTGCAGGAAGACCATTCACTTATAGACACAACTACTACTTCAACCTATCAGGAAAAATAACGAAGACAGCTCTCTTCCACATCTCCATCTAGCATTTACATATTTTGTGGAGCAGCACTCGCTGAGAAAACAGTCTCTGGTGTGAACCATCATTAGCATTAGAGATGTTGTGTAATCACTCAGCTGCAGCTTCTCAGATTGAGCTGGTGTTGAGTGTTGCTTGGTTGTAGCATCAGCCGAGACCAACAAACTAAATTACCTGTTGTCGGTTTGTGTGTGCGTCTGCATGATGCCAGCGTCACCTCAGTGTTAATGTTGCCATTTCCCCACAATGCACTCTCATTCATATCACATCAATGCCTTAAGCTCACTGTGATTTTAATTTTTGAACCCTGACTCTCAGTTTTTTGGAACAAGTCGCTCATTAACTGAAGGTGTGAGATATTCTACAGCTGTTGTCTCAGTGTGCCAGACACTTTATTCATTTGCATTTAAATAACCGAGATCAGGAATCGGGGTGATCCCAGCTGTTAGGGCGGAGGGAGGGGTCACGATGTCTGGCTCCTCAGACGCCAGCGAGCCCCGTCCATCTGCCCAGCCCGGCTCATTACCTCTAAATCAGGCCGTCCCTGTCCCGGTTAGACCCCAGCACCATGGGAGTTTGCACACATAGGAGGACAATGTGGGTGTGGGCAGGCAGCCAGGGAATAATGCTGAAGGGTGGGAGGAGATGAGGAGGAGAAAAGAGTTGAAGTTGTGATATACACACATGCACACTCGCGCGCGCACACACACACACACACTCTGCAGGTTGCTCATTAAGTGTGCTACAGGGAGTGGGAATGGGAACCTGGCTGGTGCTGCAGAATGTTGGGGGGGGAGATGGGCCAGTCATTGCCAGAGGAATGTTCTCCAGCAGGTAAAGCAGATGACTGTGCTATTGTAGTCTCCCTGTCAGAAAGGACTATATCAGTGAAGGCATATATATATTTTTATACCCTAGAAACTGTGGCATCTATTGTCTGAGTAACTGTTAATCTATCGGTGATGAATGTCCATGTTGGGACTTTCTTCAAATATAGTATAGGGTCAGCATTATTAGAGTGTGATGCTGTGATCAATCAATCAGACAATGAGTCAGCACTTATTTTAATAAGCGATGACTCATTTTCAGAGTTTTTTTCTTGCCTTGTATTCCTTGTTTCAGCTTCTCCTATGTGAGGATCTGCTGCTTTGCCTTTCATTTATAATAGAAAACTCAATATCTTTGACTTGTGACTGGTGGTTGGGGGCGGTTTGAATACATTGCCCCCGGGCTGTGTGAAATTATCACATTTCTCTCTATTTACTGATTTTCTTTCTTCACAAAACGTTGATAATCTTTCTTTGAAGTGAAAAACATGCAGTGTGTGTATCAGGTATCAGGTTGGAATTGAAGTACTCCGTGTGGCATGTATTTGTATTGCACTTTATTCTTTGTAAGTTTATTTACACAAAAATAAGAAGTCAACGTTGTGAAACACTTGCTGCATCGTGTGTCTCATGTAGAAATCATTATGGTTTATTGTCCTTATTATGGATGAATTGCATGTCAGGAAATGAATTAGTGTATTCTGTGCAAAAGATGTATTTTAGCATGAAAACTAATCAGCAGGTTGTGCGTTTGTGCGTCTCAAGCAAACACACTGACTCACTTTGTCTGTGGTGACAAGTTTGAGAAATTAAATTGAACTCCCCACCGAAAAAAACACTGAAACAACCTGGGGTGTTACTGTGTTGCAGCTCCTCACACCTCCTGTGCACGTAAGCACCTGTGTTTTGACAGGTTGTGGCGGTGAAAGCCTCTCGCACAGATCCCAGAGCTGTTCCCGCTGCCTCTGAGGTCATGGATTATTCATGAGATATGCAGGGAGGTGATGCAGTCCCGTTGTGTGGCTCGTGTCCCGGTGAGCGTGACAGAGGCGGTTGCATCAGGTCAACAGACTTTTTTTGGCAAAAACGAGCTGACCTGAGTTCAGCTGAGATCGTAACAGGGAGTGATAACTGGTCACGGTCACTGGTTAGCGATGCTGTTATTTGGTGTGTATATACACAGTCTATGGGTAGAACACATGTTGGGTTTTAAAATGTTCCTATCATCCCACAGGAGAGAAATATCTGATGTTTATTTTAATTTTTCATTGATTAATGAAGTAACTGATCCAGTTCTAAGTTTGTTGAATTGCAGAAATAAAAAAGGTGGTTTATTCGTTCTGTTGTTTACTTTCTGTGGATTGAAATGATGATGAAATAATCCTGTAATATCTGTACAGGTTGTTGTCAGGAAAGTAAAGGTGGATTGAGCTGTCTCTGTCGGCGGGTGAAACGGATGATGATGCATTGCAGAGAAGATTTCATTGTGTTTTTCTTCACAGCTTGTTACCTGTGTGTTAATGCTCCTGTGCTTAATTGTTGTTCAGTAGGAATACTTAACTGTGGCTTGTGACACCTTGAGTCCTGGAGAGTCATTGTAGACTTTCACTAACGTGGCAATTTGAAGTTCTTTGTCTTGGTCAGAGACCGACACTCAGGACTTTGGCAAACAGTCTAAAAGAGCCTGATGTCAAACCACCGACATTCTGGTCAGTGGATGACCCACTCTACCTCCTGAGCCACAGCTCCTCTTCACAGCAGTGGAGTGACAATTGTGTGTGATCGATGCAATTGGATTTTTGATTTACTCAAAAAGTTTTGAATCAGTGAAATGTCTTCCTCGTGTCCTGTGGTCATCTCATTTGAAGCATCGACGGAAGTCAAGGTCAAGATCAACTTTATAATTCCCGTCTTTGCTGGATCCGAATGGACTCGATGGACTCCATGGAGCATTTCCGGGGCTCCTTCCTGCCCCTGACGAACAGACCAGACTTCCAGCCTCTCATCCAGGTTCTGTAAAAAACCTTTCAAATCGTCTAATCCCCTCGTGACAGAGCGGTCTTACATCATGACAGGAACATGAGATGTGTCCTCTCTAGGATCTGGTGCTTTTTCTGAGCTCTAATCTTCCAGCTCTCCTTCATCTCTTTAGCGAAGCTCTCCTCCTCGGTGTCACGTTCAGTTTATTAAAGTTTTTGTCAGATTCAGCCTCCCCCTCCCTCCATAGTGAACAAGGTCAAGCTCTGCGAATGTGCTTTTGAGTAAGACTCCCTCATTTTGTCATCATTGTTCTTTCGCTTTCTGTTCAGCTTCTCTGTCTTCCTTTCTTCTGCCACATGGTTTCTTTCTTTCCTCAGCCTGGTGGGACATTCTACTTTGACCTGTCTCGTCTCTTTTTAAAGCTGAGGATATGAAATTGTCGTCATTACTGAAAAACCCGATCTGCTTGATCTTGATCTTTTCTGAGCTCAGACTGTTGTAGTGGATGTTTCCTTTTGTGGATTTCTTGTTCTTTGTGTTTGATCAAGATGTTTTAGTTGTCTAGTCTTCTTGCTAGTCTTCTTGACAGCCTTGATTTTTCACTGACTGCTTGACCTTCAGTTTGGGCTAAAAAAAACTTGCTGGACAATCTTGTGTGTAAACTCTTGTTTTCTTCCTCCCAGCTGAAATACATCTTTGAGTTAAATAAGTCTTTGTTCAGCTCCAGGCTCAGAGGCCGACGTCAGGCTCTCTGTAGTAAGTTGTTACATCTGCACACAGGAGTAGTTTTGCCAGATGACTTTAGTTTTTTGGATTTTATCGACGGGCACCAGCAACATATTGCTTTTTCACAAATGTTTAAAAGTCGGCTCCCCCTCCTATTTTGTTTTACCTGTGCCATACCTGATTGCTTTTAGTCACCTTGAACTTTAGGTGCCTAAGCTTTGCAGTTTGTTTAAGAATAATGTTTCTGCCAAAGGTGAGAGCGCTGAGCTTCATTGAATTCCTAAAAAGGACACCGGCTAGGGGCAGTCGCCAAGTAACTGTCTAAAAGTGTGGGGAGTTGTTGTGTTATGGGGACAATAGGAACAAATTCAACACAATAAATCCTCAATAAATAAATCCCCTTTCTGTACGAGTGTCCTTGCCTTTATGTGATACTGTAAAGTCCTTTAGATGCATTTTGAAGTTTGGAGTAATGTGTTAAAACCACCTTTAACACCCCCCCCCCCAAAAAAACTTTCCTTCACATTGTAAAGAACACTTTGCTGACATGATGCTTTCAACGATCTGAAAGACGTTTGCTTTTACTTTAATTAGCAGAACTCACGACCTTCTGTTGTTATGCAGGCGAAAACGAAGCCAAAGTTTTTATGCTTTGGATTTTTCAAGCTATTTAGCCCTCCACTCATTGTGTACCGACACACACACAGACATGTACACACAACCAAAAGCAAACTGTCGACAGCTTTGAAATGTTTGGGTTCCTATTGTGCAGCTCGGTTTTATTGCAAACTCAGACATTCCGTCCTTCGCCGGCGTCACGGTTGACTTCACGGCCACGTTTTGTCACGCAGTTAAAACTAAACTGTATCCTTCAACACAACTTGCAGTACTGTGCTAGGAGCAAGTCTGCTGTTGACTACCGTCTTTTCACAAACAGCACAAGTGGAGATCACGACTCTTGTGTAGCAAGACCTCCTCACTATGCTCTACCTGGAGAGTGGGGGGCGGAGTTAAGGGGCGGACGGCTCTGCGGTGCCGGTTTGTGATGGACCTGATTATGGAAAACAGCCCCCGGCGTTCCTCCCACAGGCTGCGAGGATTGCGGCGTGTTCATGGAAAAATATTCCTGTCGGGCTTCTTCTGTCACAAGACGCATTCAAAAGCCCAGTCCTGGCAGATTGTCAAAACAGGGTTTTAGGGGAAGACTTGTATAGAGGGAGAGAAATGAGGAAGAGGATAAAGGACTATGCAGCATTTATGTCATCTCAGATTTATAGTGAAAGTTATTGATGTCAGTAAAGTGTAAGTTACCGTCAGGGTATTTGAAACACATTATTCTTCCCATCACATATTATGGAAGCAACAAATACGGCAAAAAGAAAGCAGAAAATCCCCAGTGGCACTTTCAATTTACACAAGTCTAACATGCATAGACTAAACAGCAAATAGTAATTTATTGTTAATACAGTGAAACACAATCCTTCTCTTCAGTATTCCCGATTAAACTTGATCATTGGATAGGAAAAATACAAATTCAGTGTGCAGATGTAATAAGCAACAACCTGCAGACGCTGTGGCCCCGAGCCAGAAGAAGGAAGGCCAACAAAAAGTGTTGTGCCATTAATCTGCCCTAGCAGCCGCTGGACAAGAGAAACTGCTCCGAGATGAACTGACCACACAGGCTCCAACTCAAAGCTTTTACCTTGTCGAGTAATAACATCGGACTCTTGCACTGCTGAGAGGTTTTAGTTATTAATGGATGCTGGAGATATGCAGTCAAGGTTGTGGCTTCCAATTCTTATTAAAGAAAGAAAAAGGATTTCACGCCGCTCTGTGGTTAAGCATGAGCCAGAGAGCTGGATGTGGAGTCTGGAGTGAACAGTGCCCGAGCCTCCCTCACTCAGGATACAGAAGGGGTCGGGAGTTCATCCATCAAGACTGCACCGGCTTTGTGGATTTGGAGAAGGATTGACTCTGCCACGGCCGGTCATCAATCATGGGTTAGTCTCAGCTGTCGATCCTGATGTTTCACAGCGTTTCATAGCCTCAAATCTCTTATTAAAACCAAACCTTATCAGAGAAGTGGATAGGAACAACTGAAATTGATGTTTGAAAATGATTTACTTTTTGGTTTGGTCAATGTCCCATCCACTAACATGGAGGAGGCATGGTTTATGACTCTGGTGCCAATTGTTTGAGCGGTTGCTGGAATAATTAAAAACTACAGAATGTATTTAGATTAAGCTACAAATATGATTTCTCTGATGTGGTGCTGTCCCTGTTTTCTCAGTACACATCCCTCGATTTTTCCACTATCGTTTCATAATGTGTGTTAAGCAGATTAAAAATCGAGCTGCGATGGAATAATTCAAAACAACCTGAGGAGGAAGGATTCAGGACAAACAGATCCGATTTTTGTGTTTCCATTTCCCATGAGAATATATTTGTACAGGGGCTTGTTGGGTGATCCTCCGCGAGGGGAATTTCCTGTGTCGGGAGGGAATCAGTTATTCATTCTGTGGCATGGAGAGTTGAGCAGCGCCCTGACAGCAGCAGACGCAGCTCTGAGATTAAGGACAAGTATGGATGGATGTGGGCCTCATGTGTAATCTGTTCCCAACTCCTCTCCCCTCCTCTTTCTGCTGTGAGCAGCTTTTAAAACACAGTTAAAACACACAACTACTCTGCTGCATTATCCCATTTATAATCGTTTAAATTGCTACAAATGAGTGAAATGAGTTCAGCAGCAGCTTGAAGCCTCGGTGTAATGAATGGATCAGAATCAACACGAAATTATGAAACAAAATGGAAGACTTGTGTTTTGTGGGAAACCTGTGATATTGGATTGTAACCGAGCCATTACCTTATAAATCCTGTTCCCCCCGCTCCACTCTCCGAGCTTTCATCCGCTAGGAATCCTGAAAGATAAAAACACATTCCAGAGTTTTTTCGCTGTGAGCAGAATATCGTCCAATAACGATGAACTCTTGGTTTTTGCTGTTTGTGCACGTAATCTCTGTCGCCATTAAAAATGCATTTCTTTCAACATCATTTATCAACACATTGCCTCTGTCAATATTACATTTGTTCAGCGAAAACAGTTCTTTTTCAGCTTCAGTGGAAACACTTAGTTTCTCTCACGCCCACTGAGCTTTTGTTTGTTTTCTTATTCACTTGTCATGAATTTTTCATCATCCTTCTGATGAGACGTTTAATGTGTTTGCCTTATAAAGAGCGTTTGGATGTTTTTTCATCTGTACCACTTCTACCTCGGCTTTAAAAAACACGAGACATTGTCTCTAAGTGACTTGTCGTCTGTTTACCTTAGAAAAGGGCTGTAAGGTTTCAGAGCAGTTTAAATGAGTTGGGCAAAACTTGAGTTCTACACTTTTGTACAATTCCATTCCTGTTATGTCCAAATCAGAGACGCAGAGTCAGAGGTGGTGTTGTCGTTAGGTTGTGTTACACAAGTTGTGATACCTGATCCTCAAGCCACTAACCTTAAGTAAAGATGAGGATCGGACTTCACACGTCTCACTAACTATCTTCTTTTCATCTCCACGTCTCCCAGATGTTTTTTTCAATTTCAAACTTGTAGCGTGCAAACTAAAACTGTTCCTCAAAGAAGTGTTGTTTTAATAATTTTTAAATTTTCGATTATGTGCTACTGACCCCAACGGAATTTAGTCTTGCTCCCAAACACCTGTGAATCTTTGATGTGTGAAATAAGAGTTGAGTTCCCCTGTGAAATTTCTCAACTCATGGATGGATATGTGGACACACATGTTTGTGGTCCCCAGAGGATGAATTGCAATAACACTCTTGACATTGTTTATACTAAGCAATTGTTGATATGCTAGCAAGCTAAACAATGGTGTTGAACATAATGAACTTTCTATTTACTACATATTTGCATATGTGTTGTTTAGCTCAGTTTAGTGGGACCTTGCTGTCAGAGCTCTGGCAAGAGATTGATGGCCTTTGCTGTTTTTCTCTACCACCCGGTGTGGCTGCAGAGGGCGCTGTTGCTCAGTAAAAGTTATATAATGTTGCTTTAACGACGGCGACACGGTCAAATTCAATAGTCATTTCAAGCATCACGTTATGAGTTCATGTCATGTGTGATACAGACGGACTGAAGCCAGATGTGCTGTGGAAATAAACCTCATTCCTGACCTTTCCTCCGAGCAGACGCGGACCAATTAGGGCTCGGGGAAGCTGGGGGGAGGTCAACAGGCCGACTGTTATCAGGCCGTGCCAAAAATACACAGACAAAATCTGGGGTAAGATTCAGGTCAGAAGAAAAGAGTATTTGGACAGGACGTGATCTGTTGTTCAACAGGGTCGGGTGGATAAGGGTGAGGGAGTCGATTCCTAACAAAGCCTCCAGTGGCCTCTCGGGAGGAAATTACCTCGTGTGTCTGTATCTGCACTGAAATCCAAGCCCAGGTGGGTCACAGTAGCTGTGTGTAATGGCTGTGCGGTTGGCATGACTGTAGTTAGTCTGGCGTCTGGGGAAAAAAGCTGATTGATGTGAAGACGTCCTGCTGCTTCAGATGTAGAGGGTAGAAACCAATTTGCGGGACACATGACCCGGCTGCGCTGGTCCCACACAAGCTGACCAACAACAGACGGAGCAGCTTCAGACTCTGCATCGTCTGAAGCCGGCAGGGCGGCTAGAATGAATTAGCAGGGAAACCTTATGGATTGAGATGTTTGACCTAAACCCCGTCTTGTTAGTGACCTTGATCGCTGTGTGTGTACAATATCGTGTGTGGTGTTAGTGTATGTGCATTGTTGTGTGTGTGTGTGTTTCTCACTCCTTATCAGACGTGGTTTCTGTTGACGCCTACAAATGTTTTCTTGAACTTCACCTGAGATTTGGTTCTGCTATGGTTTTGTAACATCTAACATACGTAGGTTTATTTCACTGAGTTGTTGAAAGTAATGGATGCTCATTGCTGCATCTCATTTGCTCCGCATACCCCTTGTTTACATTTGTTCTCTGCCGCATCTTTCCAGCTCTCTGCTCCTTGCCTACCTTCTCTCATCCTGATAGTCATTTTACCTTAATGCCTGTTTGTTATATCCCTCTTTATTTCAATAGTAAAGACTATTATTCTGTTCTGTTACATCTGCCTCCTGAGCCGCACACATGGGTCCCATCTCTGAGAGTATGGCTATTGATTATCTGCTATTCGACTGTGGGCTGGTCTTTCTAGAAAATGTTGACTGGACAGGAGATTGTTTTGGTTTCACCACACCCAACACTGTAACCATTAATTCAATCCTTCAATCCATCACCGTTCCAGCTTTAAAATTGTGAGTATTTGTCTTTTGTGACTAACTGAAACTCTTTGGGGTTATACTAAGCCATATCAAGAAACCAGAATGGACCACAACCATCCTGCCAAATGGTTGTGGTCCACTGGCAAACGTGAAAAGCACACCCAGGAGAACATCTGTACAACATCTAATGCAAATCCTCTTTCGTAAATTAAAGTTTAAGCTTAAACCGACTGTCTCCCGGTAATAAATGAATATGTTCGCACTTGTTAATGATTCAAGTATGACAATTTATTACAAAAACTAGAACTTTTTTCATCTCTTGGTGTTTGCCATGCTTTAAGCATATAACAATACAGTATAAAATCCCAACCCAAAAGTAGGAAGGTTAAAGCAAAGATCATAGATGCTGACGCAGCATTTACAGAAGTTAAGACATGCTGTTACTGTACAGAGAACATTACCATTACCAAGTATGAACATCTGCCAAATGCGCCTTTGCCATCGATGAATTGCATGTTACACTAAACAAACTAATGCCATCCTCATTCAAAGTGTTACAAGAAGACCTCTTTTTGAAAAATAATTTACAGAAAAAATAAAACACCAACACTCTGCAAATCATAACGAATGTGCTGAGATTTTTTTTTTTCAACAGCCCAAGGCACTCAGGCTCGAGAGTTGGCAATAAATACATCATCATTCTTTACACGACAAAATCACGTCAAGCAGGTGGTGGCTGAGAGAGAAGAGTGAGAGAGAGAAACGAGGTCGTCCACTTCAAAACCTCTCGGCGATCACGTTCCTTTTTTTTTTTAAAGAAGTCCTCCTTGTCCCTTTTCACAGTGAAAACCCCCGGCAGTCGGGACAGAAAAGACGTTTGAAGTCGCTTTTGTCGATTTGCGTGACATCCGTTGGCTACACACTACACGACCTCCTGCTGTACTTCTGTCGCCCGGCCTGTTGCCTCTGTCTCCGAGGAACATCCTCCGCTCTCCGGACAGACAACAGCTGCTCTTCCAAAAACAAAACCACAAGTAGGCCCGGTGTGCGTTCGAGCAACACCAGGCGCCAAAGTGTCCTCTTCCAGTGAGCCGTCGCCCGTGAGGATCTGGTAAAAATCTTATCAAGGTGTCCACAAATGATGCTTTCAAATATCTATAACGAATCCAGATGCTGTTAATTGACACGTCTCCTGATCTTTCAAATTAGATGCTGGGCAAACAGTGGCTCTGACGACTGCATTGATCTTCCTCTTCCCCCCGCAAGTTCAGTTGAGCTGGCGACAAGCTTCAAATGTCCACTTGGAGGCCCCTCCGTAAATATCAAGGCTCGTCTCCATCCAGGCGAAAACATTGCCCACTTGCGCTTTGCTGCTGCAAGTCGCTAAATTATAAATCTCTCCCACGGATAGTTTCCGGTCCCAGATGTGAAAGTTTGCCAGGTCTCCAACGAAGGCTTGTGTGGCGTCAAATCCTCCCCCGAGCGTGTCCTGTGGTGCAGACAAATGGATTTAATCAAGAATGATGTGATTTCCTCCCCTGAGGCTGCTTCATGCAAAGAACGACATTACTTCTTGGATTATCCAGATTCTTTTGGACTGATTACATTAAATGAGGAAATCTGCGACGTCAAATCACTGGGATTCTTGATGAGTTGCAGTTAAAGGTCTAATCACATTATTAATGATACTATATGAATTACTGTAAAGGATGGAATTGAATTGAATTAATTTCTTTTATTTCAGATTCAAATGGGACGATAAATCCAGCTTGGGTAGTTTTCGGTATTGTGAATAGATCTCTTAAATTTAACAAAGGGATAGCTTAGGGCTAGTTCCTTGTTTTAGGCTTATAATTGAGTAAAGTAAGAAAAAATACATCTTTTACTGTGTCATAGTGCTGAAAGCTCCGTCCTTTAGAGAGGATCCCATTGGAAACAGATGTTTACCTGCTCTTGACCGAGGATCAGCAGGCCTTGAGGTTTGATTGGATGATACGGAGCCAGGTTCTCTCCACTCCCTCTCTTGACGCCATCTTGGAACGCTTCCCAGACGCCATCACGAGTCGTCCAGGTCACGCAGATGTGATGCCACTTCCCGTCGTTGATAAGAAACGGCAGCTTTGCAACCTGGAGTGGTTTCAAACGCAAGAGACTGGAGGTTAATATTTGCCACAGTGAACCAAAATGACTGCGGGGCATCATTCCCACCATGTTCCAGATGTACCTTGTCATTAATGAGTATCTCCATCGGGTTGTTGCCCCACTCGATTAGGACCAGCTCGTTGGCTTGACCTGGAACTGCATAGGAGAAAGGCGTGCCCACTCCGGGAGACGCGTTGGACTTGAGCCACATGCACACGGTGAGGGCGTACATCTCCGGCAGACTCTTCTTCACTTTTGCGTACATGTAGTTGGTTCTCAGTGGGAACGTGAGCTGGAATTTATCCAGGGGCCTGTTGTCTCTCTGACCTGTGAAGAAAAGACATTCAGCAACTGTGCAGAAGGCAGCATGTGTGTGCTCCACATTTTCCCCCTCATTTTTGTATGATTTGTCATTCCCAACGCACACATCCAGGGGATTTACATAGGAATTATATGTTACACAACAAATCCACAAGCCTGACGCTCCAGATTTGCTTTAATCTCCCATGTTAAATCCATCACAGGAGTAATAGTAACGTTGATAACCTTCCTCTCTTATTTATTGTGTCCTTCCTCCCTCCACACTTCCCTGTGTTACCACCACGCGAGCTGTTTGCTGCATGAGATCAGAGGTGTCCCAAACCCAGAGCGCACAAGTTCTGAAATGGCTCACGGCACAAATGGAGGGATGGGCCTTACACTGCAGGTTTGAAATGGTTTAATCCGCATGAATCAGAGCAGGAAACTCCAGAATATACCGGACACGTTCAGCTTTGTGCGGATAAGTAAACATGAATCCATCTGCTAAGGTCATTACAGCCTTAAAAGCCAAATTGGATAAGGTTTTGTATTTTCATTTTCTGCCCTCGATGCCTCTTCTTTACGACTCTCACGCTGGTAGAAATCGTCCCCCATCATTCCCTCCATCGCTACACCAAACCTACAACTCTCTGCACACACCCACCTTTCTCCAGGTCTGTGATCCTCTGGTGTAGAGACGTGAGGGTGGACTCCACTCTCCCACGCTGCTCGGTCTCATTCCGGAGGCCAGGTTTGCCCTCCTCGATGTTGTTCACCCGGGACAACACCTGTTTCTCCAGGTCGTCGATTTTACTCTGCAGCAGGTCTTTGAGGCTGTTCGCCTGCACCGAGTTGTTACTCCTGCTGAATTGCTGTCAGGAGGGGAGAGATGAGGGTTAAGCTCAGTGTACAAAGGAATTTGAGTGGTTATAATTCTGGATAAGCTTTTATTTTGGAGGGAAAAGTTAATTTGTTGTAAACAGTTTTTGTTCTTGATTCAGTATTTTCAAATCATAGACTGAAACCATCTATTATTTTAATTGTTAATATAATTATTATATTTGATTGTTGTTGTTGTTTTTAGTGTTATTCACTGGTCAACAAAGGAGCAGGTGTTTTGGTTGACGGAGCTTTGCGCACAGACACCCAAAGAGTTGAACACGTCCTCAGCAGCAGCAGCAGCCCTACCTCCAGATTCTCTAATCTCTGCTTCAGCGACTGTAAAGTCTGTGATAGTTGCGTCAAAGTGTCCGCGGGGCCCCTCGATACGTCCCCCATTGTGTTTTTGCTCCCAGGTTCTTTCCTCCGGCCCCCGGGCCGCGCGTCCTCGGCCCCGGTCTGGCTCTCGCACCGAGCCAACTTTGAGGTGAGTTCTCTGATCGTCTCCTTCTGGTTCATGATCGTCTCCTTCTGCTGCAAAACCGTCTCCCGCAGCTGCATGACCGTGGTCTTCAGGTCGTCTCCCGGCACGCTGTTCTGCAACGTGGCCGCGCATATGTCCATATCCTTGGGCACGGAGGTGCAAATGAACTGCGTCTGTCCGCCGAAGTCTTGAGAGGAACTCTGCAAAAACAGGCAGCAACACAGGAAAAGTCTCCAGCAGATCGCCTTGTGCGTGGCCTGCATGGTGGCGTCTGTGCCGGGTCGTGTTTTCTGAGTTTTTGGCTGATGAGCCGTTGTGACTTCGCGCTCTCGCCCTCTTGTTGTACTCCGCCTGTGGAAGCGCAGCCGCTTTTATACAGCGAGCCTGGTTCTGCGCAGAGCTGCTCCACTGCATCACGGCGGGAGGGGGAGGGGGGGGGGGTGGTATGTTCAGGCTGCTCCTGAAGCGGCGTCACATTCAAGAGATGAAACCAATTGTGCTTCCAGGCTCCGCGTGCGTTAAATCTTTGATCACCTGGACTTTTTGTCATTTCTAGCTCTGTATTATTCATCTGGAAAACGCGGATTTGTTGGCTTGCGTGGCGCAGTGCCAAGAGAGCCAGCTGTGGTGTTGTGTCGTTTTGCGCACACTAAAAACACACACACACACAAACGCACACACAGACACACACACACACACACACAAACACACACACTAACACTCAAGGCACATCAGAAGTTGCAGCAGTTTGTGGTCCCTGCTGATTCAGCACCAAGGACAGCTCCGATCACATCGGTCTTTACATCACTTTTACATTTTCTCTTTTGTTTCCTTTGTTTATTTGATGATACATTAAATCTGAAGATAGTACAACGGGTTCATACCCACATAATGTGACTGTGTAAACTAATTCAGGTCCCCATCACACCAGCAGTCCACCTTATTCC
Organism: Platichthys flesus; assembly: GCF_949316205.1. Classification (NCBI taxonomy): domain Eukaryota; kingdom Metazoa; phylum Chordata; class Actinopteri; order Pleuronectiformes; family Pleuronectidae; genus Platichthys; species Platichthys flesus. The sequence continues at coordinate 5,099,188 of NC_084960.1, forward strand.
CACAGACCCTCTCTCTTGCAGTGGCGATCCACTGTTGTTTTTCTACATCACTGCAGTAATCATCTCAATAATTCAGATTCTAAAATGATAATCTGTCCCCAAGCAATTTACCTTATCTATTATTCAGGAAGGACTTCTTTTTATTACTTTATTTTTTGGGGTTGCCGACTCTGCTCTTATTTATTCAGTCAATGGTGAAAATAAAATGAAAACATTTTGAACAAGTAATGCAAACACATCGATGCTCAAAGTAAAATAGATTTCTATGGAAAATTGAAGTACAGAGTGCGACAGACAAAAGTCTGCATGTGACAAAAGGATATTAGATTTTTCATGACATATTTACTGTCATCTGTACTTCCCTGAGGAGAAAGGATTTATAGCTGCAGGTGACTTTTTGCAGGCCTGATGTAAACACTGAAGGAGTGGAGTGTCGTCAGGAGGAAGGACCTCAAATATAAGAGCTGGTGTAATACACTGTATTACTGTACAAATATCATTAATAAGTGGGAATGAATATAATCCACCCAAAGGTCCATGTGAGAGTGAATCAAGCTCTCAACAACACAACACACATGTCCATGAAATTATTTATCCAACTCTACTCTATCACAACGGAACAGCCTTTTGATTTCAAGTGAGTACATCAGCTTGACTCAGCAGCTTTAAAGAGCATTAGGTAAAGCGACCAATATTTTAATATGTGACATAACTTGTAAGCATTTCCGTATTCTTTATTCTTACCCCCCTGAACCTTTTGTGGGATTTATTGTTTGTACAAGTGATGCAACCGCATCTAAGAGGAATGAAAAGTGCAAGGGGGCTTTAGTGAATTGTTTTGATGTTATGAAAAGCTATAATGAAGCTTGCAGGTACCAGAGAAAACAATATCTCTCAGTGAGGCGTGGAAATCATAAGAACAAGTGGATTTAGGTGACGTAACTGTCCCCGGGTTGTGTAACACAGTTGCTGCTGAAGATCTGTTGCGGTTTTTAAGGAAAACAAGAATTGAGGCAATGAAGGAAAATACAGATCAAGGGTCAACAACAACAAGACGTAGAGATACTATAAAGGAATAAAATATTGAGAAAAAATCCAGCAGTAACATTTACAGCAGCACGAGCAGGGAATGTGGAAAACACTTTCTTTTACCTACATAGCTCTTGGGTAAAGTATATAAACCGACAATAAACCCTGAAACTTTATTAGATTTGTTATGCAACTTGAAGTCATGCTCTTAGCGTTCACTTTGAGAGTTAGGTGTGCAAGTACCGCTTTTTCACTTTCTTTATAAAGGGCTTTCATTATGTACATATTACCTTCCTGAAAGTCATTTGTCAAATTATTAACTTCAGCTCAAATGATTTTTTATCAATAATGATCAGAATAGACAAACAACTGAAGTATATTTTCATTTTCTTGTGATTTGCCTTATCCTTCTGTGTTTGTACTGTAAACACAAGCAGATGAGTCGAGACATCTTCTACCCGGTGGGACCAAAGGAGCGGGAAGCAAAATGTCCTAAGTCTGGTTGTCATTATAAATTCATTATTCACCGCCTCCTACACAAACAAGTCTCAGAGCTGTACGCTTAAAGTAGATCAACCTTCACTACTTGGAAACAAACTGTACCACTTTGCATCACCTCGACTTCTCCAACAGTCCATCCTCTCCTCCACTCTCCTCCCCTCTCTTCCCCTCCACACACAAAGCACATTGTTGTGTTGCAGCCGTTCCAGTCCCTTAAATTAACATATTTCCTTTCCTCTGGATGCCACAAGTTCACCCTGCAATGCTTATTGTGTTACGCTGTGATTTAAAGGACGGAAGAAAAGAAACCGCACCAGCTGTTGAATTTATAATGCTGTTAGCTGTGGAGTGCATGAAATAATAATAAGGTTTGGATGGAATGATTATTTGTTGTTCTAGTCACTGCGGCAGACATGTGCGACACCAGAGATACTAACCTCGTACAATCAACTGTCGGTATCACAATCCTCCGCTCAGCATTGTCTGGGTTCTGTTAGAGCTGGGCCACTGGGCCGCTCTCCACCTGTTGTGGTGAGCAGCATCTCCTTAATAATGCATTCAAACACAGTGGAAATGCATTCTCCAGCACCAGAAATCAATAGTTGTAATTTCACATATTGGCGTCCTGCCTCGGCTCACTTTCTCTCCCTGAATTCCACCACCTTCTGCTGTAAAGTGGTGTACGGGCCATTTGAAGGAAAACAGCATCCACAGCCTCTTAGTTTGAGAATGTCTGCGCCAAAGAGCATTTTCGACATTAGAGCTGGGTGTCTAACTTTGACCATTGATCACTTTACTCTTTACTGTCTGCCAGAGTGGAAATCTGTCTCTTCTTCTTCTCCAAAACATAAACAGAGAACAAGTTGCCGTAACACAGAGAAGTAGAAGGAAACTTGGAGAGTTCAAATCTCCGCCAAGGCCCAACAGTCCACTCCTCAAGATCCAGGTTTTTATTTGGACTTTTGTCATCAAGATCCAACTTTTGAAACTACTACTGCAAAAACTCTATTATGATGTTGGCATCAATAGGGGAGAACGGGGTAAGGTGAGAATTTTTTTACATTTGCTCCCCTCTAGGCGAGCTAAAATGATATATCAGTAAAATGTACACATTTCCCATTAATTCAGGATGTTTTCTAGCAAAGTAAATGATCAGAATATCTTCAGGACAAAGGGCAGTGAAAATATGATTCTTTTTTAAAAAGTGATCTTGTGTCTCACTTTACCCCAACTACGGGGAAACAACTTCTCCTTCATGGCAAGGGGGAATGGGAGGGGCTTGAAAACGTATTGGTCACATGACCACAGATGTGTACCGTTGCCCAGATACTCTCACATTACCCAATGTCTCACATTACCCCGCTCTCCCCATCAACATTTTTTTAATAGTATCCAAATATTTACCTGTAGTTGACATTGAAAATGCTGTTGACTCTGTTTTTAATGTGTAAGATGATCATCATTACAATGGAGATAAATACTTACCAGGATATTCACATTAAACACTGCTGGTTTAATCGTAACAGTTAGAGAACGAGCCAAGCAGCTGCAGTGTCAAAATATTTGTAGAATCCCTCAAGTCATCAAAAGGTCATGGATATCTAGCATTTTCCATTTCTGTGTAACCGCTGGCAAAGCTGTGTCTTATAATCACCTGAAGGTATTTCATCATGTCTATGAACAAAACCCTAATTAAGCTGCTTCTTCTGCAGGAGGCCACAGCCATTCCCTCCATTCCAGTGGAGGAAAAATGCATCTGCCATTTTGGGGTCACTGGAACTTTAGTGTTTAGTGTCTGGTTAGAGCGCAGAAAATGTCAGGCAGCACGGAGCAGAAGAAATAGCCCAGAGAGGCTAATTAAGACAAAGACATTTTTACTCATCACTTTTCTTTATTTCCCTCTTGGTCTGCAGATGGAGTTTTTCACACTGTGTGATTGCTTTCCTTATGTTTTATTAAAGGTTGTGATTTAATTATTGTTCCCGCTGCACGAGCCGAGCAACTCTCTGAAATTGATATAATGCATCATCTGACATTGGGATGGGTTTCTTTTTTCCGCGTGCTGATGTGACAGAGTTCTCCGGCTGCAGGAGACGACGAGGAACACTGCGCACAGGGAGGTTCTCTACTTTCCCTCCGTCCGTCCTGCTGCCCAGAGTGAGTGATGATCAGACACAGCATCTCTGAATCTACTGAGATCCTTTTTCACGACTCACTCATTCATCATTTAATTCCTCTGATCTGGTCCGCTGTCAAATACAAGCGATCTTGCGACACACTCGCATATTCATGGGAAGCTTTATGACCCAATATTTGTGTGTGAATAAACAAACTGGCTTCTCGTTGTGCAGCGTGCTCGGCGCCTCTGCTCTCGTGTGCATGTTTGGACTATATAGATGATCTGTTTTTATTGCTTTAATAATCTTATTTCTCCTGTGGCTCTCTTTGCCTTTTCTAAAAAACATGTATACGTTATTCCCTGCACTGTTGTCGAATTGGCTTTTTAAATATGAATTTCAAGTGCATGTATTTAGCAGCTCACTGGCTATTGTCAGTTTCTTTTAAACTCATAGAGAGTAGGGAAACACCAGTGATCGTCAAAGTAACTAACGCTGATTGCAGTTAGTAATAATACGCATGGATCATTATGAGGAGTGCCACTTAGCTTGTGAAATGAATTGTTTATTAATAATAACCTTCTGTCGCGGTGGTAGGGAGTTCTTAATGGGAAACTAATCTTCACGTCGTCATTATGTGGTCGTGGTTCTCAGCTCTGAGATGAAGAGGATCACGTAAATGATCTGGAGGTGTCACCCCCCATGACCTGCAGGAGAGGGTCCAGGAAACCAGAGTCTTTAGGTTCTGGGAGGAACTGTCTCTGTCTTTTGCCAGTCCTCAAACTTCATGGTAGTTCAAATGAACCTTTTGACATAGATTTGTCGAATTGTCTGACAGTTTATGATAATTTCTGCACGTGTGTGACAATATGTGACCAGTTCAAGTCACGTCAAGCAAGCCCTTTAAAAAGAGGAAGGTTTCATTAGTTTACCTTCTTTGTGGATTACTGCTGCGTGCTGCTCTAAGCCCTTCAGAAGGCAAAGAACAGATTTGTATTATCCATCAGTAGGAGAACTTTGAGTGTGTACAGCAGATCGATCTCTCGGTGTCTCCTCATCGCCCTTGCAATTGTATTTGACTGGTGTTTTTGGGATGAATCCAAGCGGCAGCCGAGGCCTTTCAGCACCTGAAGCCATGTTTGAATCAGACACAGGCTCTCAGGTTCACATCACAGACGGCCGTGCAGATTTGATTTCAATCTGGGTTCAGATTCCTTCACCGCTGCTGAAGGCTGACCGCAGTCTCTGCGCCGCTCACATTTATTGTTGAACATTAAACAGTTCTTGATGCCTCCCCACAGGAAATCTTGCTTCTGGTAAAAAGACCGTGTGATGATTCTTTACAGCAAATTGACAAATGCTGTAGCTGCTGCGAATCTTTATTCAACAACACACCCGAACCACCGCACTGCATGCACGGTGTTTTCCATTTTTTCCTCGGGATAATCCACAATTGGTTTTCTGTTTTGCATGTTAAGTGACAGATTTAGGTGAGAGTTCCGTATAATGCACAAATGATATGTAAATGCAGAGCAGTGCAATGTAAATCTCCGGCCACTTACTCTGGCGTCATCTGTGTCTCTCCTCACCTTCAGTTAGCAGCGGGTTGTTTTGTTTTGTGTGACTTTATTTACCAGCCTTTTGTTACCACACAATATAGTCTATGGTGTTGTGTACTCTGTATGTTCGTGACATGAGAAGCCAGCCAGGCATGAGAACTGTGTAGGTGGGAGCCTCATGCCTGTTGCACCGTTCGCTTGTCAAAGGAGCCGTGGAGGCATGAATAGCTGTCAGGAGGGTGCAGTCTAATGAAGGGATGTACTCTTGCTGAGCAACACAAAGAGAGAGTGACTGACTCGCTCAAGGCCACTGTCTCGCACCTTCTCTCTGCAGGAGAGATGGAAGACATCATTCTGGATCGTGCCTGGCAAGAAGAGAGAGAGAGAGAGAAGAAAAAAAAACACAGTTAAGGGTGCAGAAGAAAAAGTTAAGCCTTACAAACTCTTGAAATATTCAAACCCTCTCACACTGCGTCAGCAGAGAGAAGATCCCTTTTTATTTATCGACACAATTACGAGTGTAAAAAAACACCTTAAGACACACAGTGAAATGCAGCTGAGTGTGTGTTCAGCTGTTTCAAGCACCTATTTTTAAATGAGAAGGAGAGTGATGATAAAACATCATTTATTCATTTGTTTATTTATCTTAACGCTTGCTCTTTAAGGGTTGTGAGGCAGGAGCTAATCCCAGCTGGCATTGGGCAAACGGCAGAGTACATGGACAGCACATCAAAATATAGAGACAACAAACCCTCCCACCTCTGTCTGATTGATCCCAGTCTGCATGTCTTCACACTGTGGGGAGAAGCTGGAGAATACCCACGATGACAGGACACACACAACGGCCTCTGCTGAGGCAGGAATCAACCTTCTAGCTGTGAGGGGACCGGGCTACCCATCGCTCCATCATGACACATATCATGTGTTTTTCATATTAGGGTTAGGGTTAGATGAATGTCCGCCATGTTTTTTGTTTTCAGGAAGAGAGAGAAAGGCATAGGTTACGTGTCCCCAGCCTCCTGACTCACAATTTAGTGGAATTCATATGAATTCTAGTGCATTACTTTTAGTAACATTTCCTACGAAATTGTGTTGCCACTTTATTTATATCAAATTCATACGATCGAATGCAGAGCTCAGCTAAACAACCTAACAACCGTAAGACTGAGCTGCTAGCATGAACAGAAATGTGACCACCTTAGGGAATAAACTTCAAGGGCACTCGGAGAGCGAATATACCATGAATGCACATTCACTGAGATCAGATACATCCTTATAATGATCTAAATCTACACCATATTTCCCTTTTTCAGAACGATATCCTCATTTCCCTAGAAACTCAATAAAATGGCCAAAACCCTATAAATCTTGTAGAAAGTTTAAGAATCCCACCTCTATAAATAAATCTTCTCCATGGGTTGAGGCCCCATGGAGACGTGCAGCCGCGTGCACGCAGTCACGTTCTGAAACTGTATCTGAGAGAAAACATGGACTTTTTAAATGTTTCTCTGAACAGTTTACAACAATTTACCGAAGATGCTGTCGAACTTCATGAAGTCCACTGCACTCTGCCGTCAGATCACTTTTATCTGTAGATTAAAGATCCAATTAACCGAAAGCTCAGGTCGGACATGCAGCGGCTTCACGACTGCATTTGATCACTGCTACACATTACACTGCACATTAATCCACATCCATAAGCATCATGGGCATTAAAGGCTTCCAGCTGCATGTCCATCCAGCACGACATGGACCAGTCCAGCCTGGAAGTGAATTCCTGTAGTGGCACAGAGGATATTACTGTGATGTAACGTGGGAGTGGATTATATGAGGCCACGCAGGAAAAGATGTATTGATTTTCTTTTTTTTTTTAAGTACATCAAGGTTGCTTCCTCTCTCCCTGGTGTTCCATGGGCATCTTTGTGTGTGTGTGTGTGTTTTGTGTGTTGTTTTGTGTTTGTGTAGAGGGCAACTGAAGACAAATAGAGCACAAATAAAATGTATTTTTTGACTCTGGCATAACTGAGCTGCAGACATCACGACTCAGGTTTACATAGACTCTGGTGCTTTTGATGCTCTGTACAGTCACAGTGAGACACGTTCTGTTCTATTCCATGACAGACGGGATGTTTTTCCACCGGTAAAATGCAATACACTGTGCAAAGCTAGAAAAGTTGTTGTGTTGAACTGTACGACTAAATAACCTGGAATGGAAAGAGAAACGATTCATGAACGTACCCTCTGGCCCCTGGGGACCGGGTCTGGCCCCTGGGGACTGGGTGTGGCCCCTGGGGACTGGGTCTGGCCCCTGGGGACTGGGTCTGGCCCTGAATGAAGAGGAAGTTTACTTAAAGCTAGAACAAGGGAACATTAAAAGATTACAGCATCTACATTTCTTTCTGGAATGTTGGTCGTGGTACGAGGAGGAAACCTCGGAAAAGCAGGTCAACCAACCTCGCCTCCGTATTTTCTGTCCATTTGACGATATTATCATATTTCACTTCAGCTGCCTTTAGACATGCACTTAAATGATCCAGGGTCATTACTTTAGATAATGTTTGATGGAGCCTGCGTGAGAATACAGCCGGAGATTATTCACCACGAGCGAGTGGGTGCATTGCTGACCTTGAAACAAACAAAATCCATAAGAGTAGCAAATCATGTAGAAGATGAAGACGAATACGTCGACTCTCATCTGAACGCTCAGGAGATTCTTCTGGAAAAAGTCCAGACCCAGTTGTGAAGACTTTTCATGGAGTTCTTGTTTGGAATCACGTTTTCATCACTCGTCACTACAACATGTACGTCTCAGGGCGGAGGTGAATTCAGTACGTCTCAGAAATCTAAAAAACTGTCTTAAAATCCTTCGCTGTGTGCCGAGCTTAACCGCTGATCATCGGTGGCAAGGAAACAAAGTCGTGGAGATTAAAGTGTGAAACCTCCAGTGGACAGAGAGAAGATGACTCATCCCTTGGCGCTGGCAGATGATGCTGATCGCCAACGTGTTAATAAACACTGCGAGCCCTGTGACGAGGGCTCGCATCTTTTCCCACATCTCTACTCTGAACTTTGTTACTCAGCGAGCTTGCTTAGAAGTGTGTGGATGTGTGTGCGTGTGTGTGCGTTTGCGTGCAGGATCAGTGCCTCCACATGAAGGCTACCTCCCTGAACCTCTGCCAGAGAAGAGCCAGCCTTGCATCTGTGTGGAATAATAAAACCGTGTCAAAAAGTGCAGGCGAATATTTCTGTGCTCGGAGGAGAAGCGGCTCTGACGACTGCGGCAGCTCGGCCCAGGTCTCACTGTGATGTTCGTCTGTTTCCCATCTAACAACCGTCTCATTTTGTTTGAGCGCTTTCGTGTTTTGTGTTAAATAGAATGACCGGTCCCAACAGAGATCAACTAACACCACACACACACACAGAGACACACACACACACACACACAGAGACACACACACACACACCTCCACCAGGCTTCTCCCAGGCATGAACCGGAGAGCCCCCACATGCACAGCGGCATCAATAATAAATCGGAAACCCCACCACCACCACCACTTGCTTCTAAAAATAGAACCTGCTTTTTTGTTGAATATTTCATTTCCCCCCCCCCCCATCTCCTTCTATCTCTCCACCTCCTTCTCCTTTTCTCTATTCATTGTCTTGTTGATGGATGATGAGCAAACAAGCCAACAGTGGAGTCTCCACTTCCAACTTCCCACTTATATCCCATCAGGTATTCTGTGTCCCCCCCCCCCCCTCTAACCCTCAAACAGGATTCAGCTTGACCCCATGTCGCCTGTCAGGCCGTTACAGTACGTCTCCGTCTGCTTCACACCATCAGGCTGCTAAAAGTTTCATTTTTAAATCTTTAAAATCGTTTACTTTCCTGATAAATCTGAGAATAAAAACACTTTTGGGGAAATCTTTGTCCATGATGAATTAAATAGCTTTGCAGAGTGACTGTGAATGATTCAGAATACGACTTTTCATAACTCCTTTTGTCAGATTGGATTCTTTTTAGCATGTTCAGGGTTTTTCTTTTTAAGAATTTTTAAGTACAGGCTGTAAATCGTGATGGAGTTTTTGAAGTTTTTGAGAAAATCCTGTTTTTTGGGGACTTTTTGATTGATTATAGCCTTGTGGATTTTTGTGTTGGATGGATTTTGTGTTTCCTTTGTGTCACTTTTGTGAGATGTCTCTGCCGTTGTATATCATTCAGTGTGCTTAAGATTCTCTCTGAAACCAAAAACTAGGAAAGTGCATTTTCTTCTAAAAATCCATCCTCCATGCTCAGTCAGACAAACAGTTGGAATAAAGAGACGTCAGATAACTTGATGTGTTTCTGGATTCCTCACAAGTTCTTTGAGAAAAACTGAAATCACAGTTTTGTCCTTCCCAGTTTGACTTTGACTCATGAGTTTCTTTTTAAAAGTTGCGTTCCTGCATTTACCATAATCGATGTGTGCGAGCTTTAATCCGTCAACGGCGAGGCAGACTCGGGCAGAAAGGGACAGAAATGTCCGTTGAGACAAGTGGAGCTGCTCCAAACCACCGTCAGTCGTGCATCACACATTTTAACAGTCTCCTCGTTTCTCATAAACACTTCTCTTCCCACTGAACAAATGGGAGTTCTCCTCTTCTTGTGGGAGGTGATCTCCGAGGTGGATGAGTGCACCTCGGCAGCTGCTGCCGGGTTCAGGCTGCTGCAGTCTCCTCCTCCTGCTCAGGACTTCTGAGAAGCGCTGAGGGGAAGGAGACAGAAACACTCTGCTGAGAGTTGACTTAGTGTTTGTTATGTAATGTGTCCTAATGGGGCTCAGAGGTACTGTACCTGCGGATAGTGCTGATGCTGGATTCGGCCGTGCTTACTCATCACTGCCTTCTTATGTGATGTGCATCCCTGAAAGCTCCCGTCTGACGGGCAGGGTTTGTCTTGATGAAAGCTTTTAAAGGAAATTAAAACATCTGGAAAGAAGTGTTTTGCCACTTGAGATTGTTTGAGCGACACATTTAATCCTCAGGTCGGCAGCGGATGCTTCTCTGTTGACTTCGTCTGTCCCTTCGCTCATTAGTCATGTCTTCTTTCGCTTTCTGCAGTGGTTCATTAGCCTGAACAACAGTGAACAATTCATTTAGTATCATTGTTTCAGCTTCATTAATCATTCCAGGTTATTGTCTTAAGATGTTTCCACAGGCGCAGGGTAATGTGGTATTCAATTGGATTATGGACGAGGAGGTGGTTGTGCAGGGCTGCTGTATCGACACAGAGTTAAACTGAACAAAACCTCAATGATTCATATTCTATGAAAAGATTTAGTTAATCCTACTTCAGGTTTAAGAATGTGGTGGTTGAGTAATCCCCCTGAAAATGCACAACATTACAGAGTCATTCTTCATTACCTGAATTCAAGCACTGCATCCTTTATGACAAATATAAACTATAATATGATATTATGATTTTTACGACAATAGGATTCCAATTATGTAGTAATATAGTCGTTATTAAGTGATACTTTTTTTTCTCAACAAACATTTGCAGGTTTTCCCTGAAATATAAATATCTCTGATACAACCACAGGTGTGTGAAGCCAGTGGGGACTTCTTCAGAAGCACTGGATCCAGTCGTCCTACTTTAAAATCCATCCCAGCATAAAGCCCTCTGGTCTCAGAAGACTGCACTTTCTTCTCTGTTGACCTCGAACACATCCGTATGTGGGTGAAGAGTTTGAAAACAGACTCGAAAGCGAAGCCAAAGTGTCTGTTGAAGCAATTTCATCCGGTAACTTCGATGCTTTAAAGGATAAATGCACTCTCTCATTACCCAGGGTGCCGCGCTCTGCCGTGTCACAGGCGTGCGAGTGGGCGAGGGCATGGTTCCCCCGTAGGCCTTCTCCTCGCATCACATCAGCGACCATCTTTGAACATCGTGTTTCCGGAGTCAGTTGAGAGACACTGATAAACGCACAGTGATTCTTTTCTGCAGCTCACACGGTGCACAGGCGTCTGATCTGCTTTGTCATGCTTCTTTAACTCTTTACAAGTGCGTAAGAGAAAGAGAAGAAAGAAGAGGAAGAAGTGAGAGGTATCTTAAAATAAAAAAATGAAATCTAAATACTGTTGTTTTGGCTATATAAACAAAACAATAAAGAAATACAGTCAATAGTAGCATCTACATATCCTCCTTCCGTTGAGTGTTATTGAGTCCCTGTGGTCGTCTGTGTATTCTCACTTAGCCACAGAAGTGTGGGCGTCATGGAGAAGGTGAGGGACCTGCGACACAGAACATACATTGGCTGCTGGGACCAGGACACACAGCTCTCCAGTGATCGATGGAGACAACACCAGTAATGGCCGTAACAACCAGTCAGGGAGGAGGATCAGTGGCCAATCGATCGGAGCGGCCGGGGGGGGCCAGTGTTTGTCTGTTAAAGGTAATGTTTCACTGATCTCTGAGCCCTGGGTGGTCAGTAGGAAACATCTCGGTATTACACAAGGTCGACTGGAAATCCCTCATCGCCGGGCAGCCTCGATTTTCTTTACAACCGCTCCTCTTCTCTTTCCTGCCCTTCCTTCTTTCTTCCCTCCTCCACCCCCTCTCCCATTTTCTTTCATTTTTGATGTCCCTGCTTGTGGATATTCATTCACTTTTCCACTGTTGGCATAATTTCCTGCAGGATTTAGACCTTGTAAACACACTGGTGGGCCCATGTTATTGTACCCCTGCTTTGTGCATTTGCGCAACAAGAACTTCAATCACATCAGGAGCTCAGACAGAGAGAGAGAGACGCTCACTTTTGCAGTTTGTAGCTACACAACCGGATTTCCATCACTTAAAGTTCTTGGATGTTCGTGCGAAAGCTAAAAGCTGGATACTCCCAGTAGACTTCACAGGGCACTGCCGTATTCTCCTGCAGTACATCTTTACCGACAGCCTGCAGGTGCTCTACAGGCTCATAAAACACAGCCTCTATATTTACTCTTTAAAAGCCCTGTGCTCTCTGCATCCAGGATGCTTTTGGGAAAGCTGAGGACCCGGCAGAACAGCATCTTCCGTAAAGTGGACACTTACAAAATGTACTTTGCCATTTTGGAATGCGAGTGGGCACCACGAAAGATCTTGCTGTCAAATGCATTCCCATTACAAGCAGTACAGTGAGTCGGACAGTAACGATTACTGACGTACCCGGGCACATGGTACAGACGAGTTTTTAGAATGCAGGCTCTACCTGTGAAAGTGGGAAGTTTCTCCCCTGCTCATTTCATATGCAGCTCAATAGTCTCAGCCTCAGCACGGCTACTTTAATATAGCTCTCAGCACAAAATGCTTCAGCGTTATTTCCAACTTATTGTGGGAGCGTAGTGGGTCTCTGAGGCTTCACTGCCTGCCTGCACGGGAGACACGCCTCGGAGCTCAGGAGCCGTCAATCCCAACTCAGTGCGCCTCACAGGTGCCACTGCCGCTCTGCCTCCTGCACGCCTCTGTGCCTGGATCAGAGCAAAGCGCCTGGCCACGATTCAAAATGAAACACGGCACATTTCTGCAAAGTCAAACTGGCCAGTGTCTCAAGGTTTGACGTTATCGAACGATCTGGAAAACCCTGGCAGTGTGAGTGTGGACACTGGACAGTTCACTGGGTGTATATTACAACATGTGGTGCTGCTGGTGGGACATGGTCCAGATGTGTTGCAGCCACTTTGAGTTGCATGCACAGTCTCTGTGTTTCGTCATCAACCAGTGGATGCTCGTGCAGCTGCAGCTACTCATCTCTGCCATCTGTCCTTTTCCTGGACATGGAGTGGGGTCATGGACTTTTCTCACTGTGGAGGATTTAGCTAAACATTCCCAATGCACTGCACTTCATCTTCAATTTTGAAAAGTTGTTTTATTTTGCTGGCAAAGCTCTTAAAACTGTGATAGGAGTTCACCTGCAGACACTTACACTGTATTTAATACTATTTCTGTTTATATTTATTCATAAGTGTGTGTTATTAACTCGATGTGTGACTTAGGTCTTGGTCAAATTCATTAATTATTGCAATAAAATGTTAATTAATGGTAGTAGGACAAAAGTCCAATATAATAATCTTACACAAAAGTGATAATAAAGTTACTTTATTGTGATATTTATGGATATTGACTAATATAATAACTTTTGGGTGGACACGGCTGTAGAAGGGAAAGAACAATTGATTGGCTTTTTTAGTCCACTCTGAAATATCTCAACTCTTGGACGTATCACCCTGTTTCCCACACGATGAATCACAAAGGCTTGACAGCTTTGTGCCTCAGAGATTAAACTATGCAATCATTGTTTATTTATTCAAAGCGATTCATGTTGAAACAAGGGTTGAGTTTTACAAGAAGTCAGTAAGTTGCTCAGGTCTCCAGAGTTAACCTTTTGTTTTCTCTACATCAGACCTTACTGCCACACAGGCATACGTTAAGAAAGAGTGGGTAATTCATTTAAGTGACAGATATTAGAGTCCAGCTTCTGCAGAGTTGCTTTATTCCCAGAACAAGATTCAACGATATTAGCATTTGTCTGGTTCTCCAGTGACTGTGGTGGGACGTCCACCCGTACAAGTTAAGTTCCTGATGAATATTTGATGCAAACCCAAGTTGGGGGGGGGGCAAGACAAATGTGCCAGGTCCGAAAAAAAGTTTTAACTTTGACAAAGTCTGATCGGACCATTTGTTTTTCTCCTCACTACCCCGAGCGCCATGGCAACTCTGTGCGCTGGTGACTCACTGTGTGTCTGTGTGAGCGTGCATCTGTGTGCGCTATTTAAGGTTTTGTGTTCAGGGTGCGTGGCCCGCTGTGTGCGTCTGATCTCCGGTGGGAGAGGTAGCTCTGGCTCAGCGGTGATGACCCCCCCCCCCCACACACTCACACACATAATACCAGGGGTGCGGTGGGAGGAAATGCAAACTGAAAGAACTCGGTGCCCACTCCTTAATATCAGCGGCTAATGCGTCTGTGAACGAAAACCCTGCTGGCGGCGGCTTTCATCTCGTGCCCTGAACTGATCCGCCGGCTTGTTTGTTTGCAGCACAGACAGTCGGAATGCACTCGTCTCTTTTTTCAAATCGGCCTCTAAAACATTTCAAAACTTAAGATCCACCGACCAAACTTGCACTTCCCTTTAGTTTCCGACTGCAGAAAGTAAACGAGTGACCCGGGAAGGAACCGTATATGTGCTCTGTTAACCAACCTGCTCTCGACTCTCTGACCTAACCTGACCCTCACCGTCCCCACTGACTCCTGACCTGTCCCGACCTATCGATTTGATGTTGTTCCTCCCGCTGCTTTGTTTATCCGACCCAGGACTTTGCTTCAGACTCTCAGGAAGACTCCACTCTGCTCGCTGCACCTGGTTAAACTGGAGAGAAGAGTTTCCTTTTAAGGACGAGTGCAAATTGTCAGTGTTGTATTTCATAGACGGACTTGAAGGAATGCGTCCATCTTGACTCTGAGGGAAAGTGAGGGAGCTGTGAGCCTGATTCCAGTTCCTCACGATCATGTTGTCATAAGGGACCGTTGCCAGGGATTGCTCCTGCAGCTGGAATGTTTACAGGGTCTTAACTGGTGTGATGGAGGAACTGATGGACATGTAAGCCGCCATAATGGTGGTGATTAGATTTTTTAACGTGACCTTTCTCTTCCCTTTGTCTTGAAAGGTCATTCTCTGATTGGACAGAGCAGATGGAGTTTCCGACTGTCAAATCCAGCATGTTTCTTTGCGCTTCATATCATGGCAGCACAGAGCAGAGTGTCCTTGAAACATATGGTCCATCTCTAATTAGAGTGGAAGTCAAAGAGAGGCCTAAAGTAGCCTAAAGCACATACCTATAATTAAAGAAAAGAGTCCCCATGTTCTGGTGAGTGATTAATAATAACTTAATAAATCCAAGATTGAATTTTGTACCTGGTTTCCACTGCACCACACAACTCCGACACAGACGTCAGAACCATGAATCTTAAAAAACGAGAATGATATAGTATAGAAAATTAAGCTCCCCCGTGGTTTAACGAGAGGGGGGTGCAGGTTCTGCAGGAGGAATCAAATTGCCATTGTTCCCCCTGGTAGAGCAGCGGGATAAATCGTATTAGGATCAATCTTCAGTCACAGCTCTGTGCGATCTCATTTCGATGTGTAAAGAAAAACCTGCTGTGTTTGCATTAGCAGCAAGATCTGCTGCATCAAAACCAAGGGCTTCCAACGTCTTCTCTCACGTGCACGCGTCAAAACATGACGCGTGCACGTGAGAGAAGAGAAAGCTCACGAGAAACAACATCAATGTGTCAGAATACACAAATCTGATCATCAGGATCAATCGTCTTCATTTTAAACCCCAGGAGGGAAGAAGTCAGATTCTCATTTTTGCCCAGAATCATGCAAACACACCCAGGGGTCTGTTATCATCCAGACGCAGTTTAAGGATTCTTGATCTCTAAGGGTGCAGCGAACTTCAACCAGTGAACAAAGGGGAAGAAGTTCAGTCGAAAGAACTAACTTTGCATTTTAAAATATTCAGGAATTCAGCTGAAGATCCAAACACATATTTTAGCTTCGTCCTTGTTGCATTTCAATGTGCTTTGAGTCTGGAAACCATACCAATGAACAAGAAGTTGTGTAGCAGAGATTTGTTTTTGTGTGTTCTCATCCTGTTAATTACCTTGGAACCCCTCGGGCATATGTAATCACTCCTTGCGGGGGGTCCCGACCCCCTTTTGTAAACCACTGGACTAGAACACAGTCGCTAGTAAAGCTTGTACCTTGTATTTTGAGCAGTGCGTGATTCTTTTTTTTCTTGCCCCGTGTTTTCCTGTGATTGCTTTTGGGACCATCTCTGGAAAGTTTATTATCTTTTATTTCACTCAAAATAAAATATGGAGAAACTTTGGCAGAGAGGGAGACAACCATGCATGTTGTTAACTCTGGACATAAATCAACACTCACTGATCGGACCTCTCAGGGCTCCTCTTGATTCTCCCCCACCTATAAACGCAGTCGACCAATCGTGAGTCAGTCTCAGCTGTCAACCATGAAGTTTCACATCATTTTTATAGCATCAAATAATACAACCAAAGCTGAACATGAGCACTTGAACCAACAGTGGGCTAACAACTACCTATAAATGACATCAACAACCTGCACTTTGACCTTTTGGTTTGGTCCATGTCCCGTCAGCTAACAGGGAGAAAGCAGGATCTGTGACTCATACTGCAGCCAACCACCAGGTGGCGAGCAAGCAGACATGTTGTCCATCTTTATACACGCCATGGTCCACACCGTCTTTTCACACGTCACCACCTCAGGGCAGTGGTGTTAATAAATGGTTTTGGGCAAACGTTGTTTCTGGATCCCCAGCAGCTTGACTCAGCTCCAGAGTAAACCCCACTGAGGTGCAGAAGAACGGCCTCATGGGCAGAACACGTCGATACCGACCACCCAGAGAGCTGATTCAACATGATGCCATGTGCATGGTGAGCAAAATTTGATACAACTGGAGTGAATCCATAACAAATCGACTAAATGTCATCAATAAAACCTGTAGAGCCCCACTGCAGTCCTTGTAACAAGAGCAGAACCGAAGCCTCTCCCACTAGAACCCTCTGCCACGGACGAGATGCATCCTCCTGCTGAGGCACATCTGCTCTGCTACACACACAATTCACTACACAGCGTCTCCACAAACCAATTAGAGCATTCTTTAGCGGAGGCATCTTCGTTTACACCAGCTCCACATTCTCTCACATTCACAGGCACCACACTTATGTTTATTCATGAGTTTATATTTCCATCCAGAGGAGTAGAAAAAGAAAAACTGTTCTCCCATGAGAGGTGGCAAGAGTTGCAGGGTGGGGAAGACCCCCCCCCCCACACACACACACACACACACACAGAAAGTCTGATGTGAGTGTGCAGAATAAGACTCGCACACCAACAGAGGACTAACAAACCCCCCCTCTCCTTCTCTCTCTCTCTCTCGCTCTCTCTCACACTCTCTCTCTCTCTCTCTCTCTCTCTCTCTCTCTCTCTCTCTCTCCCCCCCCCATTTGGAAGCTGTGTCCATCCCTATCCAAATGTTGTATTATTAGCCAAGGAGTCTCCTCGTCAGCGTGTGTGGGACGTGCACTGTTGATCCTCTGAGACGAAGCCGAGCGAACGCCCCCCCCGTCACCTTTTATCTGCGTCTCACATTCAGCTGGAGGCAGAACAAACAGGCGCACCAAAAAAATAATATATATATATATATACTTCTGCCCAGTGAAATCATTATTTGAGGACTTCAGAAAGAGCGCCAGTGAATCAGTGCGGTTGTTCTGACTCGCCGTGCATCGCGAGTGCAGCGTTTGTTTGCACATCGATGACAAACCCCCCCCACCACACGATGCCGTCCACCCACAGCTCAAGTCATCCATACAGCTGCCACAGTGTGATGGTGTTTACCCACAGTCACGATGCTAAACTGTCACTGATGTAAAAGTCATGTTTTGTTATTTCTTCCCCCCTTTTTTATTCTTCTTTCGAAAAACGTCTAAATCCGTCTCTCTCTCTGTTATTTGAAAACCAAACATTATCTTTCCTTCTCGCAGCTCCAAGAGTTAAAATGTATTTTGAAGGAGGAAAACTTGTAGATTCTCTTTTTTGAGCATTTCACTTGCTCCTCTCATTAGAAGCTCTGCATTGCAGTGGTGGAAAAGGAAGAATAAGCATTTGTTCTCTGCAGCCATGGTCTTATTCTGGAAGTGGAACCTTCGTGTGAATACGAACGACAATGAGAACACGCTGGACACTCTCACATAACTCATTATTAATAATCGCTGCTTGTTTGAGGCAGACCTGCAGTTGATCATCTGCAGCACATCAAGGCTGAAGTGAAGGACAAAAGACAAAGGACACCTGAAGGTTGTCTTCTTATGTGACTACTTTCTTGCTCTCACTTGTTCTTGCATCTCGAGCCCTCATGTATCCACCAACAACATCTGGGCAGATCATATTACACGTGCACGAGTTTCACTATAGAATAGATATGAGGGGTTTTGTGTGTTTTTGTCTCCCTCTCTGGTTTGTGTGTCTCTGCGTCTCTGCAGGATTTGTGCAGACCACTACGTTACAGTGCCGTAGCTCCAGACCTCTGACCTGTATAAATTATATAGGTTACTTAAATGAATCATTCTGATCTGGTAAATCCATGCATCCATTTGATCAATTACACTTTTATATCCAGGTCTTGGTTATCTTTACGAGATGAATAATTGATATTGGGATTTATGTACGGCTGGGAAATGACACGTGATCCAAGTCTCAATATGCATGGATCTGCTATTCTGCTAAATTCAACTTAACTAAAAACCCTTCATTCAGCCCCGTGCAGCACCGTGTGTGTGTGTGTGTGTGTGTGTGTGTGTGTGTGTGTGTGTGTGTTAGTGATAGAGCGGCGCGACAACAGAGGCCTATGACCTTTGCCACAGCCCAGAAACCAGATGCTGGCGTCACGTGGGCTCGTCCAGCTGGAGGGAGCAGTGGCCTACATAGCAGCTGGTCAGATGGGAAGGCTTTACACAGTCCAGCAATTAAACTGTGAATGTAACCGAGATCAGAGGTGCCTGTGTTCAGTGAGTCCACCTGGGGAGGTTTGATTCATCACCTCAGGGAGTCTGGAAACCAACAAGCCCTTCCTGTGTCACAATCCCTCCCCAGTGACACATGTAGACCCTGTCTGACTCTGACTGTTTCCTGATCTTACTGTGGTGAAGGTTTAATTACACATTTGGTCACAATCAGGAGGTTTGAACGATCTTAGATTATCTAAAGATGGAGGACGGCTCCCAAAAGTAAAGCCAAAGTGTCTCTATCACCACCTGGTGGCTGGCTGCGGGATAGGTAATTAATCCTTCCTCCTGGTTAATAGTTATTGTTGCCTTTCGCTGAGGAGGTTGGGTTCTGATTGGAGTTTGTTTGTTTTTTAGTTTGCAGGATTACATAAAAGTTACTGGACAGTTTTTGCGAGGGTCGGTATCGATGATTTTTGCGATGTGCTGCAGCTTAAGAGGACTCGTTGGATTCTGTGTTCTTGTTGCTCGCTCTGACCCCTCGTCTGAACAACTTTGGTTACAGACTGTACGACTTGTCACTCATAGCTGAGGTAGAAACTTGTATGCATCATACCAACAAACCAAGTTTTTATCTGGCTGTTTTATTTGTGTGTGTTTTCAATAAAGTTCAAAGGGTAAAAGTGAGATAAATTTACTCCTGTCTGTTTACGCCACAGTTTTATATAAGACTGTCGAGGGTGAGGAGCTGCAGGTCTGTGGTGAGTGTGTGTGTGTGTTGTGTGTGTGTGTGTGTGTGTTGTGTGTGTGGAAGCTGCTCTCATCGTGCTGCCTATTCTGAGTTTCTAAGGAGACAGATCAATCAGTGCTGTCTGCAGCAGCGACCCCACTGCAGGTCTCCATGTTGAGGGTGTGGGTGTCATGGTAGAATCCTCACTCTCACCCACTAATGCAAGTACGAACTTGACTCACTCTTCTCGCACCGCTCTCCTCCGCCTTATCCGCACTGGAGCCAAATCGCTGAGAGAAGCTCACCTCACGAATAACGATGAGCTCGTGTTTTTTTTTGGTTTTGTTTGTTTCAGCTCATAAGAAATCATCCGAATCTGCACACATTTCTTCCTCCTCTTACGAAGCTGTGTGTGTCTGTGTGTGTGTGTGTGTGTGTGTGTGTGTGTGTGTGCTAGTGTGTGTGTGTGTGTGAGGTCGGGATATCAATGCTGAGATCACTTCAGAAAGAACACGCTCTCCTGATTCGGGTGACGACAAACCTGTGCTGCCTGTTGTTGTTCTGTGGTGCATTGTTTCAAATTGATTTCGCAGGAGAGCCGGCCGGCAGATTGATAATCCAGCCCCAGTCTGACAGCTGTGTGGCCGGACAGAGACCTGACACACACAGAACTCCTGTATTTCTTTTCTTTTTATGTGCAGCCAGCCAGCTGTCAGCCTTTCCCCTGAATTATCAATCAATTCACTGCTGATAAAAAATTTATTTCGTTATTTAAGGTCTGCTTTTCTCACACACACACACACACACTCAACCCCCTTCTCCCTCCTTATCAGGGAGGTAGTGTGTAAATCATTACAGGATAATGGAGAGAGAGGAAAAAAGAGAGGCTGAGGGGGAAAAAGAAAGAAAGGGGGGTGACATTCACCAGTAGAGAGAGAGAGAGAGAGAGAGAGAAAGAGAATTAAATGGACGAATTGATGCGAGAGGGGCTGGCTGTCTCAGATGGAGAGGAGGGAGAAGGTCAAGGGGATGAGGGTCCGCTGCGCCACAAATTACCGCTCAGCTAGTCTTTGGCGTTCCCCGATAATTTGCAGCCCAAGGGGAGAAGGAGATCGTTAGTGATTGTAGAGGATGGATATGAGAGGGGGAAATATATTGCTATGGACTTTTTCTCTGGCTTTCAGTGGCAGATCTATAAAAAGAGTGCTTATGGGAGACGAGGCCAGGGTCAGACGTCAGACGACCGTAGGAGGAGGAGAGCAAACCTTTGAGATTATCAGCTGAAAACACGAACACTGAGTATATACTGAATCAGCGTTAATGACATAGAAATAAGCCAAACAAGGCGTCTTCTTTGGTTCCTGTTGACACCAGTGTGGGTTGTGGCTGCGTAGGGATACGTATGGTATTTTATTTTATATGTAATTACTGCTTTACAGATAATTCTTCATTAAAATGTCTCAAATTGACGAGACTCCTGTTGTCCTCTCTGTATCGTCTCATTGTGTTTGTGTCTCTCGCTTCCAGGGACGCTCTTATCAGAGATGTTTTTCTTTTTTTAATGTGGACCTCAGCAACTATGAAACCTAAACTCGGCCTCATCTTCTGTGTTTATATTTGTCTCGGTTTAAGAGGTGTGATGAGGAATATTTATGTGTTTGAAACTGGCTTCATGTTCCTTAGTTCCGTCGCGAGCTCCACCGTGGGTTTGAGCATATGGAGATCCAGAGGGCGTGAAAATGCAAAAATGAACGTGGAAGAGAAAGAAAACAATGGCAGCGTTGTCCCTGTGTTCTGTTGAGTGTAGGTGGCTTGTAATGAACATCTGGATCTTGTACTTTTCTGCATAATGACACCAGAAAGACACAGATAACATAGAAAGATGAACAGTGAGCACATTGTTTTACCTCTTCAGTGAAAGATATCAATGGTTTTGGATGTTTTTTTTGGATGTCCATCCGTGTGTCCCTTTCCCGTGAACACGATATCTCAAGAGTTCTCCAATTTCCTTAGATTTGAACAAATATTCACTTACTCAAGAAGGAATTCATACAATTTTAGTGGCCAAAGGTCAAATGTCATTAACTCAAGGCCCAGGGTCAAGGGTCAAGGTCACGGTGGCCTTACAATATATGTTTCTGTTTTTCTTGAACATGATATCTTAAGGTCTTCAACTTTCTTCAACTTTTGAAGAGTCATAGATAAAGTGATTATATTTAATTCGCCAAAGGTAAAGGTTACAGTGACCTTTATATGAATTTGGGAAAAAAGTATGTAGAACTATGTCCACAGAAGCTGCACCGGTTGGCGGAGGCATACAACCGCAGTGCGGCAATTCTAGTTATGTTAATAAAGGCGAGTTATAAAGTTGTAATAACTTAAGCCACATTCTGAGGTTTCTCCTGAACAATGACCAAACAACCGAGATATGAGTGAGTGGACTTTAACGACTAATTGCTCCATCATCAGCCAAGCCAACAGGACCAGGCAGGAGACATTTAGCTGTCCCTGACGTCTCCTGTCCTCCGTTCAGCCTCCGTGGACCCGGAGCCAGCTGCAGCCTCAGATCCCAGAGGTGCAGATCCAGATCCAGACTGCCCTCATCCCACGCTGTATTTCCTTTCTTGCCAGGGAGGAATGAAATGTGAACACACTCATTAAAATTGACTTTTAGATTAAAGGGTTGCTTCGCCTAAAAGCCATAAAACTGTAGGTTCCCTCTCCAGTAATGGGATCCAGCCTGGCAGAGAGTATTGGTTCTGTTCATCCAGGTTTGGGGACATCTCCTCTGACTCCACTCAGACACAAGAGCTGTGACTTCGACAAAGGAAATTCAGCCGTTACAGTTAAATAATCATCGGTGCAATGATTTGGTGACTCAAGCTTCTCAGCGTCTTTAATAAGATGAGTCATCCGTCGCACAGCTCCCAGTGAGCAGTGACAAAGTAGTGTAGCTCTCCGCATGTGCCTGTGCCTGTGTGTGTTTGTGTGCTCTCCACCTACGTTCACACGCGTCCTTGTCTTTTTGTCTTTGCTTGTCAGGAGGCTTGTAGCAATCACTGAGATCTCTGAGGGCAGCAGCAGCGCGGGTCAGATTTCTACAGGAGCTCAGAGACAAGGTCCAGAGAGTGACAGAGTGTCCATCTGCTCTGAGCTATCGAACGCTCACTCCTGCGCCTTCTCTGTGTCGCTTCTAATGGACAGATGCCTTCAGTTCTCTACAAAGAGGCGAACGTCAGCCGATATATTGGTCGAGTGCGGTGTCTCCTGTAGCATATTAAAGTATAAGTGGGTCAAAGTGTTGTGCGTGTGTGTGTGTTTGTGTGTATTTATGTTGGTCCTCCATTGTCCTCGGTGGCTGCTTACCTGGGGTTTGTTGGGGGATAAAGTGTGTGTTCTTGTTTTTGTTTCCTCTACAGGAGCTTTTTTCCTGAATAAACACTTTTTGGGGACCAAAAGCCCAGGGACCAAAGCCCAGGCCTAATGGTAATCATTTCTGTGGCACTGGTTCAGGGTAGTGGTAAGATGGGAACAGTGGTTAGGTATGGATTGGACATGGTTAAGTTGAGGGATAATGTCCACTGTGAATTTAAATCAATGCAAAGTCCTAATTCGGATAGCTGCGTAAATGTGTGTGTGTTTGTGTGTCTGTGTGTGTGTGTGTGTGTGTGCCTTTGTGTGTCTGTATGTGTGGGTCTGTCTGCTGTACTGGTGTTGAGCTTGCTTCATGAACCTCCTCTAATCAGGCGGACTCAGTTGGAAGAACACACAAGTTACACAAGATGCTTGATAACACACAACAGCCCGGTCACCAAAACACACGCAGACATTCATGCCCTTAACACAACACAAACACACACAAACACACACTTGCGCTGACTCACACGCCGTCACCCCGGTCCTGACTCAGCCGAGCTCCGGCCCGACGCTCTCACCTCACTGCACCTGGATTCAACTCACAGCCCCAGATCATCATCTTAACTCAATGCTCCTGGAGAAATGTAATTATTTCACATCAAGTTTCCTCGCTTGGCAAAAAAAAAAGTGTTTTTGCCGTCTGACAGAAATCTGCAGACCCTGAGAGATTTCAGATTTTAAATTGCTGGAACTCTGCAGCAGCACACACTGGCTGGAGCAGAATTAAAGCATTGCCCTGCGGTGTGTGTGTGTGTGTGTGTGTTTGTGTGTTATCTTGTCTGTGTGTGACGTGATGATTGTTTGTTTTGGTGGTGGTGGTGGTGGAGATGGTGTTGTGGCACGTTTTGGCGGAGGCCTGTACTGTTCTCTTCACTGGCAGGCTGACGTGCTTGTGGAGCAGATGGTGCCCGACGGAGAACACAAGCTCTCCCGTGCCCTTGGACCAGACAGGAAATTTCTCTTCTCCTCATTTCCCCCTAATCCCCCCTTCTCCTCCTCTTTCCTTCTTTAAAAAAAAAAAATCTCTCTAGTCCCCTTCAGTTTGTGGGACAGGGGGGGGGACGCAGGACTCTAATTCTAACTCCACTCTCCTGAGTCTGTCCTCTGCTTTGTTTGGGTTGTTTTTCATTCGGAGTGTCCCACTGCCGCTGACCTCTGACCTCCCGCCGCGGAGAAGCTGAAAGCGTAGCTTAGCCTCCATTGAGCCAGCCCCCCCCCCGTCCAAGCTGATAATTACTACTAGTGGTTAAACCAGTGGCGGACATGTGACGTAGCCAGCTTTCCCCACGGCCTCTCCAGATGTCACAGCGGCGGGTTGTGCTTTGCTTTCTGACGCAATCGTGATGCATTGACCGGCTTTGCCTCACTGTGAGTTATTCTCAATCTCTAAATCCGTCTGTCCACCATGTCTGCGTCGGTCCTCAAGCCGCCTCCTCAGCTGGCTGCTCCTCGTCTGTTTGTTTACCTGCAATTCTTCTTCTTCTTTTTTTTGTCTCCAGCTAAATCCCGATCTCACCTTCCCCGTGTATCTGTCAGCCTCGGCCACTCTCCCTGCATCCTGTCAGCAACATGTCTCCATCGGCATAATTAGTTTTGTCTCCCTGCCTGTCACTCTTAACAGGAGGTGATTGACTCGTCTCTCCGCGGGGAGACGGCGTCCCTGCACCACTTTTGGACGACGCGATGACACGTCCCTGACACATTTCGCACAGTATTTTTGTATCGCGTGGCTCTGTGTCTCTGCGTGGCCCGTGTGTTTCATTGTGCTGAGGTGATTGCTGCCATCCGTCATGAGTATTCACTGAGTTTTTCATTATCTCACAGCGCTCGGTGGATTTGTGTCTTTCGAGACCAGAGATGTGTTTGACAACGCGAGAATCCAGAGGTGAATGGCAGCATCGAGCATTTCCAGGGCTCTGTGCCGTGCTCAGCCTGTATTTGTGTGCCTGTGTGTGTGTGTGTGTGTGTGTGTGTGTGAAAGGTCGACGCACAAATAGTGTTAGTGGACACAGAGGGGATGAGCTACAGAGGCCATCAGATGGAGAGATTATTGCCGCAGACAGACTGTCTGGTTTAAAAAGCAGAGACGTGATGTTATTTGTAGAGTGAGCTCCGGGTCCGACCTGGGGCCAGAGGCATTAAACTAGAAATAGGAAAAATCACACAGAATCTTTGTGTCACTGATCAGAAGCCTCGCATTGATTTCCTCTATTAATCCCAATCGTTGTCAAGTCTGTGCACAAACACGGTTTCCACTCCCACAGTCAGACCGTAAATCACGTGCTTGTGTGTGAACACTGTGGACAACCATCGCTCCAGTGTCTCCAGCTGCCATCATCACACGCAATCAATGCCGAGGCCGTGGCTTCTTATGGCGTTTGCATCATCAATTGATCACACAGTGCTCCTCAGCTATTGGCCGTGATCATCATGATCAGCGTCAGGCGGCGTTAAAGGAAAGTCATAATAAATCCTTTTGTTCAGTTGAATGGATCAAAGATGCTGTGAGGAGGATTTATATCTCTACTCATATTTAAAAGACAATTCAAGGGGACATGAAGATGAGCGACAGTTTCATATTGGATTTTTCAAACATGTCAAAACAAGGGAAATGCATCTAAATCGCCATATTGAATTTATTAATCAAATAAATGCTAAAATAGAAGATTTTCGAAATTATGTAGGAGAAAATTAACAATTATGATACCTCTATAAGCCACTGTCAAAAAAAATTGCATTGTTACTTTTAAAAAACAATATAGATATTAAAGTAAATCCCAACTCTTTAATAGCTTGATATTTTTTCAATGTCCAATTTTGATAATTATCTGAAATCCGTCTTCACGGTCTCATGTTACCCACAGTAAGGACTCAAGAATGGTCTGATCCACATTAACATATTGTCTGTATTCTCGCCCAGTGTGGGCTGGGATTGTCTCCAGCTCCCAGTGACCCTCAAAGGATAAGTGGTGTAGATAATGGATGGACTGAATGATGGATGGATTTTGTCAGTGTGCATTTACCCAGTACATCTCAGTTTAGTGCATCTTTGGTGTCCTGGATTTCCTATTCCACTCATCACTGCATTAGAATATAGCAACGGGAGACTGTCACCATATGGTTTTATGTTCATTTCACTTTCAACATCCCATTCATAAATACTTTTTGAAGGCTCCCTCTGGTTGCCTGTCATCTCGCTGCTTTTCACAAACATCACGAGGCGTCTCTTCCTGTCAGAGGCCAGCGGATACTGGCAGGAGGGAAATTTGGGTTTATCGAACCTCGACTTTCCCATAATGCAGTCTGTTGAGGTTGTTGAATGCAGATGCTTTTAATCCAGACGTGTGTTTGATTCCTCGCGACCATTTTCGACACTGTATCTGATTAAAGCAGTTTCTTTCTGCCAGACCATCGAATCGTTGTTGTCAAGTCGTTGGGAGCTGAAACACAGACAACAGGCCTGAGATCGGCTCTGAACCGGCCCCCTGGTGGAACCGGGGGGGGCGGGGGGGGGGGGGAGGGGGGTATGAGGCGGTCGGCCCCTCTCCGCGGACGTGACACAGCGATGTGCTGTTTCCATCCCGCCTGCAGACGGAGCCCATGGATCCTCATCAATTACAGCTCCTTGATAAGTGCAGAGTGCAAACAGGCTCTGCTCTTTGAAGGCATAATCCCCCCCCCCCCCCCCCCACCCTTTATGTTGCCCACTAATGGACTGAGCCACAAGCAATCTCACTGCGGCTCCGTGTACAGTAATTGGAGGATGCTGTAGTGTTCACAGGGCCGGCTCGAGGGGACAGAAAATGGGCCGATGCTGCGTGTCGTGCAATCAATCACTTTGCACGGGTCAGATCTCAGACATCGCACTTTAATACGACTCAGAATTCCATCACATTAAGGTTAAGATACAGTTTATTAACACAGGTATGAGTTGCACTGCATTTTTTTTTTGTGTTTCTCTGCTTTTGAGTGCAAATGTGAAGAAGGACCTGATTTCGACGACAGGACATTTTCTCTTTTATGTCTTTTTATAACTGCATGCGCCCCATGGGAAGCATCGTCACGTGTGTGTGTGTGTGTGTGAGTCGGTGTTTTACTGTGTGTACTCGTCCTCCTCTGCTGCATATTACTGCAATGTCTCGCAGCCTCGTGGTCGTGCTGAGTTTATTAGCCAGCACTGGATGAGTGCCAGGTGTGTTTAACTAGGCCAGGCCTCGGTGGCGCTGTGTGAGGACTCATGTGTGTTGTGTAACCGCTCTGCCTTTTTTTAGAAAGCCCTGACAGAGCCTGCAGGTAAATGATGTCGTCCGAAGGTAATACACACTTTAAAGGTAATAGCTGTCCACTCGTGACACTGCCTGTTCCAGTGATGTGTCAGTTATCACATACTTTGTCATGATGACCTCTGTGAATGTGATGAATCTCAGTGTTACTCATAAAACACTGACTCGGAGATCATGACAAAGCATCGCTGACTTGAGCAAACTGGTTTTGTTCTTGTAAAAACCCAACATGTGACCTGGTTTCCACTTCTCCAACATCAGGATTTGCTGCTTTTTGCTTTTTTAAATCGCGTCAAACATGAACATCTTTGGGTTTTTGATTATTAAACGGATAAAACAAGACCAGTGAGGCATTCAAATTGGCATTTAAGAAACTAGATATTTTTTAGCTCTAGTATCTATGGATCAGTTGCTTTGTGAGCGGGTCCCTGTTTGGTTTGCATTCACATGCACAGGCAGGTGAGAGGATGCACAGTCTTTCCGTTGGTTTCACGTTGCTGCAAGAGGCTGCAACGCACCAAGAAACACAGATGTAGTGAGGACGACTGTTGAGTTACTAAAAACTGTGTTTCAAAGTTTATATACTGCCCCACTTACTTTGCAAACGTAAAACTGGATGTTGACTCAGATTTTTACTAAACGAATATCAAAATCTTGGCCGATGAATCCCCAGAATTGTGCAGATAGAAGCTGATCTCAGTAATGCTTCCGAGTGATTGAAGATTGACCTATTTTTTCATTAAAGTATTAAACCATTATTATTATTCAGAGTTGGTAGCATTAAATTCAAATTTCATTTAGCTCACTTTAGCTTCTCGTTTGCTCCCGCACACAGACACTGACACTGATACAGAAACAGAGCAGAGATGGAAGTTATTACTTTCTGCTTGCTTTTCTTTTTCCTGACTCAAAGTTAATTGACAGTCCATGAGAGACATTGTCTGCTGTTTCTTCTGCTGCACTCAGAGAGAATGAGAGACTATAATTATATATTCTCCCCAAACTCCTTATTATTACCATGTTGGCGTTTGAGCTGGATTGTTGCTGCATCACAGCGGAAAGAAAGTGAACTGATTTGGGAGACGCCCGGTTGATTTCATAGATCTGAGTTTAAGGGCACCTTTAATTAAACAATCAAATAAATTAAATCACATATTAAAATAAAATTCTATCTGCAACTACCTGGACTTTTTGTGTGAGTATGAGTTTTTTGGTTCGAAGGTTTTATAGCTGAAGCACAAAACCAGCGTGGGTCCGAACACAAAGTTCAAACTGTGGTTTCACCTCCTCCTCCTCCTCTTTCTCTTTTTTGATTCCCTGAATGATTGAAATGAAATCCTCCTGATGCAGTAAATAGCGTGCCCTCCGTCTTGACACAGGCGTTTGTTTGTGCACATGCCTACACACATCCAGCATGCACCCATACTCCAGCCTTTTCATGCACCCCCACACACACACAGTGCAGAGTGCTGACATCGTGGTCCCAGGTTCAATGGTAAAGTGCTGCAGACGTCTCCCCGGAAAGAGCTCCGAGTCCAATTCCTCTAATGATGCACATGCCACCCGGGACACTGCTGCAATCTAATGAATGTTTGAGGGGAGCTGGGTGAATGCATCACAGGGACGAGGAGGTCAGAGACAAACAAGGCTGAAGAAGAGGCACAATCTGCCGAAGGTGGAAAGGTTTAATAGGACTGATGAATTTCTCACTCCCCCAATTCTAAAGGTTGTCTGCGGAGTGTGTTGTAAAGGATCCGGCGTATTATTCAACAGTTAAAGTGACTGTAACAGGGCAGATTCTGGTATAAATGGTGTTATGCTTGAATCAGTACAATTTATTATAAGTTGTAAATGTCAGCCCCGAAGTTACGGCCTACCAATCATCTCGGCTCGCTCCTCTCTCCCTTTTCTTTTTCTCCTCCTGCTTGCAGTTCACTTCTCATCTCCACTTTGAGCTGGATAATTGATGGTGTCACTATAATTTCCTGTCTCCTTCTCCTGTACGCAACCGAAACTGGGATTCTCCTCTGGTGTTTTAATCCCCCAGCTGTCCAAGCACACCACGCACGACTGCCTCCATTCTTATCCAGTGTGTGTGTGTGTCGGTGTAAATGAGCGTGTCTCCCTGCAGCCAGGATTAGCAGGCTGGTGTATCGCTGAAGTCTTTCCAGAGTATCCACAGTGGGAGAGAGGAAATGAGGCGATCAGTGGCGGGGCTGTAATCAGCAGTGACGGGCCGCCTCCCCAGCAGCCAGCAGGTGGATTGGAAGGACCATCCACCTGGCTGCCATGTTGTTGTTGTTGTTGTTGTTTTGTCACAGTCATTGTTTCTTTTTTTAGCTTTTATCATAACCTGTGACGGTGTAACATCTCTCTCTCTGTCTCTCTCTCTCTCTCTCTCTCTCTCCCTCTCTCCCTCTCTCCCTCTATGTGAGTGTGTGTGTTCAGGGATGTTTGCAGCTCATTCCTAAACATGGAGGGACCCTCAGCCGCTTGTGACACACGCGTCCTTTGCTTATCCTCACATGCCCTCTTCCCCTCTGCAGTCGGGGGGGGGGGGGGGGGGGGGGGCAAGACAATTCACGACATAATCCCCCGACGACACTTCCATCAAGTCTCCCTGACAGTGATTAAAGCAAATTCCCATACGTGTGGAAGGACAAAAAGAAATAGCTGTTAGAGGTGGAGGTCACGATAACAAGGATTCACTGGTGCTATGATGAAGAGCTTGAGTGAGTGAGGGGGAGGGGGGGGGGGTTAATCAGATGAGATCAGTGGGAGAGGAGGTCACAAGGGTCAATAAGGAGTCAATGATGCATGGAGAACACGTTATAGTGTAATACCCTCTGACCCTCACCACACTTCCATTTGCCCTTTAAGACGTTTCTATATCTTCATCTCTGGGATTATATTTAAAACCACATATTGGATTTATTTGAGCCCAGAAGGATTTGATTGTGAGCTTTAAGATTTAGTCAGATAACAAAGCACAACACTCGGTTCTAAGAAATAACTACCCCCCCCCCCCCCCCCCCCCCCGTTTACTTTCCCTTTGACTTTTAAGGGGAAAGGATTAAATGTATATTTAAGGTGGAAAAAAAAGGTATTTTTTCAAATGGGTGCAGGGACATTGTGTTGAATAACCTTCATACAGTAAAGAAAAGTCTTTCACGGAGCTGTTTCAGAAACCTGGCATCGTGATGGAGTTGTTCCGCATCAGCACGTCCGTGGGAACACTGAGCAGGTGCAGTCGTGACGTGCATCAGTGTAGTTTGAACAGGAGCCAGGGAAAATGCTTGGCTGCCTTATACAAGCATCAACGGTGGAGCGTTATATAATGTAATGTATATTAGACCCAATATGGCATCATTTGATCTTTTGTTCTTGGCCGCGGATGCAAGTTTGACCTGTTTCATTTTAATTGACCATTTCATGATGATATTTAGATTTTGATATCACCGTAGCCGACATTGAAGGGCACATAATTGATTATGTAGAAAGTGTTTGCTCTTTTATTTGTTCCATGTGTGTGTTCATTCTGTCACACTGCTGTCTATTCAGAAACAAGACACACGCACACGGTGACAATTTCTTATCTCAAGTCTCTGCATCTGTCTGTGTTGTATTCTTTTTTCACTGTACACAACATTCGCTTCAAAAAAACTCGTTGTTGAGCCACGAGGCCTTTTGATAGATTACCACCACCGACTGCACTAGATTAAAGTGCTTTATAATGACATTTTGTGAAAGGAAACATCTCTCATCTCTGCCTCTCTCTTTCATACAAAGACACACGCAATACGTAGGTGTCGTTTTTTTTCAGGCACTTTGTTCGTTGAGGTTTGTGTAAGCTTTGCTGCTTTATACTGACCTGACACCTGCCAGACTAACCAGTCTAAACTCTGGACCGTGAAGAGAGACAGTGGGAGGAAGACAGAGTGAGATGATGATGATGGTGATAAATACCACAGGGGGAAACTTCTGTCAAATGTGAACAAAAGGAGAAAGAAGAACAAAGAGGAAGACCTCTGCACCTCAGAACATTAAAGTAAAGGAACAACATTTGTATGATAATATAATATATGCATACATCTATTTTCTGCACTTGTTCTTTCAGTCACACAGAGACTGGAGTTCATCCAAGAATGAAAAGTTTGAAGGCAAACCCGTGAGTTCTTCTTTCTGTTAGTCACCAGATCTTTCATTAAGCTGCAGTATGTCCTCTGCAAACTCTTGACCAGATCAATAAGGCCTCGTATTAATAAGTCAGAGACATCCCAGTAAGATTGTTCCAGAAGTCACAGGGAAACATCTGCAGCAACTTCAGCCCTCATCCTCCAGATTTGAGTTCTCCTTAAGCACCTTCGTCCCCTTCGACCCCTGATCCTCCTCTGTCTGGTCTCCAGGGACATCATCAAGAGCCGAGTGTCCTCCTGAGCGTTATCCTGGCAATCCAGATGTGTGCTGGATCTTTCTTCACCCAGAGCTTATTGATTTCTTTTTCCTAGCTTCAACGCTCTGCTTACACTTCAGGGACGTCTTAAGTTGCATGGATCGTCTCCCTGACAAGCGAGAGACCGCATGACCAGGAGCCAGATATAATCTGCAGCTGCTCATTTAAGCTCTTTGTTTTCATTCATTTCGATCCTTCTCTTTGTCCTCTTATTTCTCCTTCCTTTTTATTCAGTTTGGAAAGTCACATTTTTGAAAGTTAGATTGAAAACAGACACATAAAAAGAGAAACAGATATTAAAACCAC
Organism: Platichthys flesus; assembly: GCF_949316205.1. NCBI lineage: Eukaryota > Metazoa > Chordata > Actinopteri > Pleuronectiformes > Pleuronectidae > Platichthys > Platichthys flesus. The sequence goes on from NC_084960.1 coordinate 5,131,145, forward strand.
AGGAAACATGGTCCCTGTGGACTGACTGCTAATCCCAGTAGAGGCATGCAGACTCAGGAACAACAAGTTCTTTAACAGTTTCTGGGCTCATTACCAGTTTGGTGGTGTTGAAAGAAACTGGTGCACCAGTCCACCCTGAGAAGACTCACATTCAAATCTGCTGATTATTGCTCAATAGCATTTTGATTAACAATAATAACCAGTTACAGTCACGTTAACTCTCACAGCTGCATCAGAGAACATAACCACGGCTCTGAACTACAGGAACAGGAAGAGATTTGGGGAAACGGCTCGTTAGCTGTTAATGGAAGTATATTTTATTGTCCTTCGCCTTCATTACACAGCGACAGTGGAGAGAGACAGGATATGAAGAGAGACGGAGGAGGGGAGTGACTGCTGGGACTCAAACCGAGGACCTGCTGCTCAGGGCATGAAGCCAGGTTTCCCCTTATTGTTCAGAATAAGATGAGATAAGATTGATACCACTGTCATCTCTCCACCATAGACTGTGTATGAAGATGGATGACATGACGGCTCCTGTTGGTTCACCTGCTGGCTGCATATAGGTCGCAATTCCCCTCCTCCATGTTAGTGGACGGGACATTGACCAAACACATGTGTCCAATAGCTTTTTCTCAAAGATGGTTTCTGTCTTTTTTTGTTTTTTTAATGACACTGTTGTATGTTCAAGAGTTCTAATCATTGTGTCTTATCATTAAGTTATATGATTGAAAGCTGAGATTCCTGATTGGTCAAACATGTGTATCTGCGGGAACTCATATATATTTTGGCTACATTTTGAAATCAGAAGAGGAAGTAGAGACATAAATTATGGAGAGTATGTTGAGTTAGTGTTGTTCATTAGTTAAACTAATGACTAATGCATCATCAACATCCACCACATGGATCCATTGTATTAACTCTACATGCTGCTCTGCTCTGTACAGTCCACTCCAACAATACTTTTGTCACTAATCACCTACAAAGTCATTTGACTCCAGGAACAAGACATTCTCTCCCGGACCTCATCTCCTCCCGCACTGGGAGCCAGTTTTGCTGGGTCTCTATGGGATTTTCTTGGGGAGAATGGTGCAGTCAGGCATGGTGGGGAATGGAAATGAAGGGATTATGATGAGCTGTTAGCATTAGTCCTTCATAAAGATGCATGTAAACATTTAAAAAGAGCACGAGCAAACCAAATTAGGCCGCCAAAATGCGTCCACCTCCCTCGCCTCGTTCTCCCTCTCCTGTGATCCGAGTCCCTGTGGACTCTGTCGTCATCGGGGAGAGATGAGAGGATTGAGGGGCTTATGTCCTTTTGGTGAGATGAGGGAGTAAGAGCCCACTCAGACCGAGACAGAGAGGAAAACACGATCTGTGGCAGATTAAAGTTGAAGGTCATCAGGAGTACATTTCAGATCGCTGCTCTTCAAGTGACAAAGCTGTGTGAGTCATGAAAACATCATCACACAGGTTGATTTGTGCAAATTGAAAAAAAAAGTACAGCTTTACATTCAGCACGACGTCACAGAGGACTTGTTTGAAGGATATGAGAAAGAAGATTGAGTTTACTTTTCCCATTTCTGCCGAGTTTAGGAGATTGAATTTCAATATTATTTAATTTGAAAGCACCTTCAAAAGTTCATCCTAAACTTTTGAATTCTTTAGCTGTCAGACTCCTCTTGACTCAGTTATTAAGCATGAAAATAAAACAAGAAATATTATTTACAATCAGCATTTTTGCTAATTTCTTTCTGTACCTAATATTTCCTTTAGTTGATATTAACCCTCATTAGTGTGCAGACAACGCATCCACTTGATTAGTGTGTCGGTGTGTGTGTGTGTGTGTGTGTCTGTGTCTGTGTGTGTGTGCATCTAGTTTTCAAGTCTGTCTGAGCCTGTCTGCACACTCACTTACATGTGTACGATAATTTGCGATGTTGCTACATGCTCTTAGAATATAAAGCATCTATTAGCAGCTGTAGGGGGTCTAAAAATACATGCATAATGAATGTGACACACAAGGAAAAACACACACACACACACACACACACACTCACACACACAGACACACTGGTTAAGTCTCCGCAGAGCTAGGGCAATGGATTAAAACTGCACCAAATGTCTCTGATGTGGGGAACAGACAGTTACCTAACACAGAGAAGTGCTGACCAAGAGGAGCAGCTCAGCGTGAGTGTTTTGCTCTGTGCACCTGTTTTCATATTTCTGAACTTTGAAATCATTTCAGACTTTTATCCTGATTATAGAAAGGAAGAAGAAACCCTGCTCTTTATAAGAAAAGTTATTTTAAGATCCCTGGAGAATACACGAGCAGAACCAAACCGGAGGTTATATTTGGATGTACCATCTCGACGTACAGCAGCACATGCATACAAATTTAATCACCTAGCTCTGCTCTCTCTTTTTTTTGCTGCCTAAATGGGTTCCTCTCAGCGGTGCCATCTTCCAGCCCCCCCCCCCACTGCATTAGAGAAGCTGTGCAGAAGGAACTCCCCCTGCAGGCTGAGCGCAGAATCAGCTGCACTTCCTCTCATCACTATTCATGACATGCAGCATCGGCTTTTAGCCACTGCTCATGACCACGAGTCCACGATGACCACAGCCACTGATTCACTCTAAAAGATTTGATCTGTGATCAGAATCGGACCTGCTTCAACGTCAGCCTGAGCCCGATGGAGACTTCTAGCCCCTCAACATTTCTCTATAGGAGCAGATTCCTCCACAGGTGGGACGACATCCTTTTACACAACTTCCTTCATCACTAAATCCCATTAAGTGATGAAGGAAGAAAGAGAAGCAAAAAATGAAGTGAAGGGACAAAGTCTGGGTAAAAACGACTGTTGAGTTCCGACTTAATTATGTTTGAGTGGGCATGATGTTTGATTTAACCGTTGAGTCTTAGCATTAATAATGAATGCGTAGATGGGGTCATATGAATTGGATGTAAATATTTGATTTAAGCTCTATACCACCAGAGCCTTATGTGTTTTGGAGAAACCTCTCCCTCCCCGGCTTCTTCCTCTCTGACCATCTTGTGAGAAAACAGTCACACAAGCAGTTTTTATTTTAATACAAAGCTCTGTGAGTCTACATCTCCTCCTCCAGCTCGGTGCTCGCGTCAAAGGGAATTCCTGAGCCGTGCTCAACCTCGGCTCTGCCGTCTCCTCACCCACACAGACTCCCTGCCTCCCAGCTGTTTGCCTCTTCTTTCTGTCATTTTTCTGTTTTTCTATTTTCCATTTTCATTTTATATTTCCAATACCCAGTTGTCCAGGACAAGAGAGAAGCTCCTCATTGTTGTTTGAGAGAGAATCCACAGTTTTGAATCACGTCAGCGATACAGCAAATCATTTCAGCGTGAAGGTTGAGTGAAAGTTTGTAAATTGAAGTTATTATAAACACTAATAAAGGTTTGAGGAAAATGTGTTTTTTGCTTTTGTTACCATTGAACTGAGCCAGGCTAGCTATTTCCCTCTGTTTCAGGTCATTATGCTGTGCTACGCTAAGCTGCTCAAGGTCTTATCTACACATTTAGCATGTAGACGACTCAAATTAGGGCTGGGAAAAGAAAACTGTCAATAATTACGTTAGTGTTTGTCATCTCTGCTAAAAAAGAAGAGTTTAAAATAACAACCTTTACTCAAAAGATGTAAAAATATGTCTTTTAAACTGAAACCAAATAATAATGAGATGATATATGTAAGTTTCTGTCTTCATTTGAGGAACTACTCCTGTATCATATCTGATACACACATGCTCATCACACGCACACTGCTTTCTAACAGCAGAGGCATTGTCATGGTTACCACACGAGAGACACACACAATAGCAGAGTCGATGCACAACACACTCCTGTGCACGCTCGTGCTTGGCGCTGCTGTTGTGTGCTTAGTTCGTTATAGCTACTTGGAATAATCACCGGCGTGCTCTACCATCTGGAACAAGTGGAGGGCTGCGGCCCTGAGGCTCAGGCCCGAACAGGGTGTAGACGGCACCTTCTTAGATCCAGTTATTAGTCTGGACCGTATGCTTATCCCAGACCAGCTGTAAAACCTGCTCCTCTGCAACCTCCCGTGCTAACTGCATTGGGCTTTATTAACTACTACAAAATAAGAACTATACTCCATCTTATTACATCACTAGACACTTGCTTTCATTATAAACAACCTGTTGCATTTGGGCATGTGGTCTTTCTTCAGCCCCGTCACTGCACCATCCCTCGTCTGCTCGACCTCTTTCCGCTCCTCTCTCTCCAGGGAAAACCAGTTGAAATTGAATCACCCATTATCGCTACTCATCCAATCCACTGTGGCAGGTTTCCCAGTGATTGGTCACGTTTCTGTTCCGGTCTTTCTATGTATTCACAGCGGCCTGGCAGTGACCCTCCTGTGACAGAGAACCATGTTCAACTATTAATGTCGCTGAGACTTTACGATTTGGATTCATGTTCTTCAACGTATTCATCATCTTGGAGGTCTTCCCTCCTTCCCTCCACCTCCTGGGAGTCATTCAGCTCAGGCAAATTATCAATCCAGTGCTAACTCTCGTAAAAAAAACCTAAGCGGTAGAAGCATGTGCTCGACTGTGATTGTATTGATCCTCCACGCAATCATGAGAAGGCAACAGAGTAAACACTTTAATGAACCCTGAGCTCGGTTTGTTTTACGATAATGGCCGAGCTCATTCAGGGTGTGAGGATCCTCATCGGAGTCTCAGGACACTTGTGTTTTAGTTCTCTATTCTTGCCGGGACTCGTAAGATTCAATCACACACATGTGCTGTAAACATCATACAGTTTATAAGAAATTAATGAGCAAGTGCTTTAAGGCAATTTTCACATCGATGTGTGAAGCACCGTGATTTCATTTACTGAGGGGAAAAACACACTCCCTTGTGTTCTCGCTGTTTTCCATTATCCTTATGTTTCTTGTTTATCCCCAGTTTACCCATGTCTGTGTTACTTTGTGTGTTTGTGTGTGTGTCTCTGTACTGGTATGTGTGTGTGGTTGCTGCTCCTCCTTAATCAGCTCCATGCACTCTCATGTTACCATGCTGTAATCCTCTTTTTAACTCATCTTTCTTGTGGCCTTTGACTTTGGCCGAACTATTGATCACCTTCAACCGCATTTATCCTCCAGTCCAGCCCACTGTGCTACTCCGCTCAATCATACAAACGTACATTGTATTTGAAAAACATATATTATCATTTATAAAAACAAAACCACTCGATATAAAATAAGATTGAAATGTTTTTGTCGTACTGGTTGTTGAGGCTAAGTAAAGCAGCGCAGCTACAGTCTTCATCAGTCGTAGACACTTGCAAGACACCTGACCTGACACCTACAGTCGACCTGACACCTACAGTCGACCTGACACCTACATTGACATAGGTCAGGGCCCTTTATTCATCTGTTCATTACCGTCAGGCTTTAATTCATTATGGCTGATCTGTTAAAAATGTGATTTGGTCATTTATGGCTCCTAATCACAGCCCATCAAGCTGCACTGGAGACAGATACCTCCACACACTCTGTAAACAGGCCCCTATAGCTCCTTTAGAGACAGGCTATGGTATAACGCAGTGTGATATATATTCTAGGATCCCTCGGTCATGGGGCTACAAGGCGTTTGCTGCTTTTGTCAGCTTTGTTTTACTGGAAAGAACACAGGGCCTGTCCAGTCGTCATTTTCTCTCAGCATCTCACCCAACTCACTCCTCCAACTACCAGGAAGAAAAACTCATGTCACACCCTGTGAAACAAGAACAGGCGATAACACACATTTCACCTTTCTGAACATAACAGTCCTAACACAGTAGCAGTGACACAACAGGTGACATTGCAACGTCTGTCGCAGTAGACGGCGAATCTTTGTTCACTCGGAACGATCAATTTAAGAATGATTCAGAAGTGCACAGGATTTTATAAAAGCACATGAAAGAAGAACGAGGCTTTGATTCGAGCTTCTTTGTTTTTATCTCTTTCTCTTTCAGATCTTGTGTCTCTCCTTGTTGTCGTTCTGTATCTGCTAATTCCAGGAATCTCTCATATCTCCAGAGCCCTTCATCTTCTTGGCATGTGCGTTGTTGAGGGCCCAGAGAAGTGCAGTGTAGAAGTTACAATTTTAAACAGTGAATAAAACACAGCACCTTGCCATCTTGCAGTAGTGGGGGGTGAGGCAGTGTGTCTTCAACATGTCCCCAGGATGAGTAAGAGTCCCGAACAGATGACCTGCAGGGACAGTGAAACTCAAACTGTTTAGGTTTATCATACTAACTTATACTGCCGGTTCCAGAACCCTCTGTCAGTCTGCATGTGGCTTGTTTATCTCCACATCCGTTCGTGTCACCAGCTTCACGCTTAACACGTGTGTTGTTAATAGCTGGAAGAAGTGCATTGTTGAATTTGAACACGCGATGAGGTCGATGTCAGCGCTCTGGGTTTCGTGTAAGTGGCGTAAGTAACTCACGACAACCCGACAGCGTGTTCATGACAACGGCAACAGCTTTTCCTCCCGTTTGGGGGTTGTGCGATCTGAGTCGAGCTAAAACAAACACACAAAAGATGAACAGCTCTTTGTGCGGCAGCGGTGGTGCAGCTTCAGGGTCCTGCAGGTCACTGTTACAGAAACCTTCCAGCAGCATCACCACAGGCCAAACAAGCAGGTTTAGAACGGGCTCTGCACTGGTAAATACAAATGGGAATTGAATTTGCATGAACATCTCGACTGTGGATAAATGACTCCCCTCCTCAGTTAAATCAACTTTCAGTGATTTTCTTTTTTTTCTAATGTTGCATTTTCCTGTGCAGTAGTTTGCCACGAGTGTCGGCTCGTGATGATCTGCCCTGTGTCAGCGTCTGCCTCTGTGTGTGGGCGGGTGAGAACTGGTTCCATACAAGCACTGAAATGCTGAAAAGGAATCACACGTTTGCGGTCCTTGAAAAACACAGATTAAGCTGTGAGGTCTTTTCAGAGACCAGTTTTGGTTCTTTCTCCTGGTCTGTGAGGACGCGTGTCTATTCACACATGGAAAGCACACATGTATAAAAACATCAAAGCTTTCTTGGTGCTATGCCGAACTCTGCAAAGATGCGTGAGTTGTGTTTTCTTGCTGTCGATACGTGTCTTGGAAATATCAAGTGAGAGAGAGGGCAAGAGAGAGAGGGGGAGAAAGAGGGATGAATAAATAAGCAAACTGGGTTGCAGAAAACTGACTGGAGCAGTTTCATCCCGTGCTCCTTTTACATCTTTGGGCAGAAAGAATCAGATAAATTAATAATAACGTTGGGTTTTGGTTCACCTCCTCCTCTCCCCCACCTCCTCCTCCTCTGTGTGCTTCTCCCCCTTGTGTGTATTTTTTAAAATTGCCTTCATTGCTACGAAAGGCTTCAATAATTCACTTCAGTTTTAAAACGCAGAAGATGATCGAGAGAGAACATCCAGAACGAGAGAAACAACATATGAAAACCTTTTGGTGTTTCCTCGCACTGCACCAGTGTCAGGACGCACGAGCCCGACTGTGCAAAGACAAATACAGCCACAGTGTGAACACATATTGATTCTGCAAAAAGCACCAGTGACGCAAAGATGAATTGTCTTTTCGTGTTATTTATGATTCATTCAGGATTCAGTATCTCCTCTGAGGTCCCTCAGATCCCGGACCAGCGTCTCCTGGCCGTCCAAGGGTCGAGGCCGAAGGAGAAAAGGTGAAAGTGCATTTTTTTGTTCTGCTCCAAAGCTTTGGATTAGTTTGTGCTCCCCCTCAGTGAGATGTTACTGACCCACATGTAAACTCAGGCGTTTGTCTTGTCCTTTTTATTCATACTTAGCCTTTTATCACCTCTGCCTAGGAAGTCGATTTGAATTGTTGTTTGGAAGCAAGATAACAGAGAAACTACAAGATGTATTCTCATGAAAACTGGTGAAAGGAAAAGCAATTTCATTTATAAAGACCGTTTCATTCCCAGAGGAGTCAATGTGCTGAATCTAGCTGGAGGTAAGGATGTGATGTGGGTCATGGAGGGTTTAAAGTTAGATACTGATTCATATCAGGATCGGATCTAGGATTAGATTTTTTACATTTAACATTTACCGTTTAGCTTTTACATTTTTGTAGATTTCTCACAGAATAATTCAAGGATCTTGATTCACAAATATCAGGCAAGATCAGGAGACTGATTGCTGCAGATCCAAATAAGAATCCAGATCTAGTGCATTTTATTGTGTATTTGTTAGTTTGCTGGATTAAGCAAAAACTTCTGGATGAATTATCAAGTAATTTAGGGAATTTACTTCCAGGAAAGAATATCCGACCACTTTCTCATCCAGTCCCTTTTCTTCATCATGGTGTTGATGCTTTTATTATATTGATCTCATCCATATCAGTCTCAGGCAGCATCCAGAGGAACTAGTCTTGTGAAGTAATGTAAAAAACTCATCTTCTCTCCATGCATCTGTTACGTGAACTCTCAATTTGAATTAGGAGCTCTGGTGTTTATAAGTGGATATTACAAGCTGGATAACAGACGCTGCTCTTCAACCCTGTGACCAGTCAGAGCATTAACATCCCCGAGGAGAGAAGCTTCCCGTGAATGTGTCTCAGCTCACGGGCGTATTTTGTTAGGACCTCGCCTTCTTTTGTTTTCCCACCCCCGCATGTGAATGTGACTGATATTCCCCCGTCGCTTGCACATATGGAAATTAATGGATTTGGGTTACAGTATATCTTCATGTATGAAATTGCTTCTACAGTAGGGGTTGTGTGTGCCGTGCGTGGGGATAATAGGCCTCCTATATTCCCTCTGTATAGTAACTCTGCATCCTGTCAAAGTGACAGAAAGCACCTCTGCTCTCGCTGCTGCTGATGCTGCAGATCAGAGCCTCAGGTTTTATTTCCTCGAGAGAGAGGGAGAGGAGAGGAGAGGAGAGGAGAGGAGAGGAGAGGAGAGGAGAGGAGGGATTGAAACATGGAAATAGGCGCAAACATGGAAATATAAATAAACTGCAGCCTCTCGGGTGCCACCACCCACCATCTCCTCTCCTCTGCATCTGTTTACTCCTGCAGTGAACTTTGTCAATTATCCTGTTATTTACCATTACTCTCATGTTTCATCTGGTCACCTCTGGTCCTGTCCTGCTCCTCCAGTCCCTCCACATGCTGCCGGGAGCTGCTGTCAACTCCTGTCCTGCCTTCATCTCAACATCCTCCTCCTCCTCCTATCTGCCTGAGGGATGAATCATTCCCTTTCTTTGTTAAATAAACTGAATGTAGACCGCAGTGTATGATGCGTCTTCATAATGTACCACAATACTGTAGCAGTGACGGGGAAACAACTTTACCGCTTTCGTCTTTGTGTCTCCTTTGTGTTTTGTAAAGCTTCTTTCAAGCACACATGCACACACACACACACACACACACACACACAAACACACATTCGAACCCACATGGTGAGCCCAGCATGAAGCACCTTTGCTCTGTAATAGGTTTTATCTTATTTATTTTTCGCCCTCAGTGCAGAGCTGCACTTTAAAAGTTGCATGAACTCCTTTAACCAATCAGGACGAGCTCTGTAATTTTCCGTGCTGCAGCCCATAGGGTCAGTCGAGGGACCGTGTTCCCTGTGAAGGTCGTTAAAACGCACACCTTTTTCATTCTGTGCTGCACTGTGTATCAGCTGCACACGTTTTTTTTTTTTACAGCTTGCAAATGTGTTGCAGCACTTTCTGAACAGCGGGGGGGTCTCGGTGAAAGCCTCGTGTTTTTCGTGCAACATCCTCACACATGTGAGTCGAGTGTGATCTCGACATGCGAGCCCTCGGGCTGTACAGGCGGCTGTGGAGCTGATGTAATGTCGTTTTCTCTGCACACAGACACATCACGGTGTTTGAAGCTGACAGACAAAAGGAGCCAAACTTTTGGTGGGCGATATAAAATAAACATAATGTCATGATCATAATATTGTGATCACCGCCGCGGCAGAGTCATGCTGCAGTATTCAGAGGCCTTAGAGCTGCAGGTGCTCCATCAAAAGCTTTGCATGCATTTTAATTAAAGCTTTGAACAAGGAACAATAGGACATTTCTCAATCGACAAATGACATTTTATTGCTATCGGGTGTGAATAAATACTTTTAATAGTTTCAAATGATTTGCCCCCTCAAGGATTGAAGCAACTTTCGACCCCATTTGGCACGAACCCGCTCAGATTTTAATCCTGAAGTTGCACTGTCATCCTGCCAAACAATAATGTCTTTTTCGATAGTGAAAAGTTGACATTTTATAGATATGAAATTTGGACCTGAAACTTCCTTTTGGGGCCCCGGAGGTGCTAAACAGCAGCTGAGGTCACCTTCTCCTCAGGCCAGCTCCACCCTCAGCCCTCAAACAGCCAGACAATGTATCCCATGTTATTCATATACCTTTTATTGTGAAAAACTGCGGAGCACCAGTGGGAGAGTGTCACATTTTTATTCATAGATATTCAACAGTTTTCTTTTGCTGGATTTTGTGATAAGCGCATGTATTATTTGAAAGAAATAAATTCCCCCAAAAAACTCACAACACAGGTGTTCTACTTGCTATGATGTAAAGTTTTTAGCTCTTCCGTTAAAAATCAAGTTATCGTGCAGCTGGAGTAATTAATCTCTTAAGATTAAACTGATGTTAGAGATATTACCGAGCTGATAACACATTTATTCCTTGCCTTTATTTTGTTCTTTTATCTGTTTTCTTAAATCATGTAAATCAAAGATAACAAATGACTCTGAAGCGCAGATCCCACTGTTATAAATCTTGAGCGCATGCTTCATCAAAGTATAATTAGTTTTCCTCAAGGAAAGCGTGTGTATAAGAACAGTGAAAAAGGAGGAGCAGCGAGGTTGCTTGTGTAATTAAAGAAAGTTAAAACACCTCCAGTTTAATAACCACTATGTAATCTCGTCTGTTCAGGCTTTAAAAGAAGTTGTGTAACACAATCAGACACATGGTTTCAAAAGAGAAAGATAGCGGGGAGGGGGGGGGGGGCTAATACCCTTCACTCACACATTATATAGTCTCCCCGAATGTTATATAGATTATCATAATGATTTAATTTATACCGTACGGTGATGAATGGCTTTTTTGATCTAAATAAGCTGTAACTAATCTTGTTGGTTGCAAAACATCATCAACATTATAGGCCTATGTCTATGTAGTCCTAAAAGAAGTAGAGATACCTTGAAAATGCATTTTTAAACTATATATGATGTCGTTTTAGGATATTGTTGTCACTTCTTCATGATGCCACGTATATATAAATGTTTTTTTTCTGGATTTATTTGTGTAGACCAATCAAAATCATCGTGAGAGATCCCCTCCCCCCCTCCCAGGTAATATTCACACAAGGTAAAGTGGAAATCTGTCCGTGTTATTGGTCAATGTGGTGAAGCATTAGACACAGAAATAGAAAGTTCGGTGCTGATTGAAGGCAACGTTCAAGGTCAGTGGGAAAACCATGTACTGTCAGGTCTGTGGTTCCTCTTTGTTTTGTCCCAACAGTTGCAAGGATTACGTTTCCTGCTCAGAAACTAATCCACAACACAGCAAAAAAGAAATGATTGAAAATACGTATTAATCACAGGTGACTGAGGGATAAAGCAGGCTGTCCCCTCATTGACCTGTCCAGGTGGACCCCCATCCCCCCCACTCGCCTCTCGCCCAATGTCAGCGGGGATTGGCTCCAGCCCCCTCGGTGAAGAATGAGGTGTTTTAATGTTCAAAGAGGGGAAATGAACCTAAAACAACACTATTAAAGCCAACTAATGATAATAATGGTTCAGAAATGTGTATATTTGCAAGTTTAAGTCGAACATGATCATTTGTGAACACAGAGTCCCAAGCTGCACAGAACAGCTTGTCCATTCGCCAGAGCTAAAATAGGGGATAGAGAAAATACAACAGCCTGCCTTAATGGTAGTGCACTAGAAACCCATTATCCCCTCCTGGTGAGCAACAATAATTTATGACGCCATTTGCAGCTAAATGATGTTTTACGGATGGAGCTGTGAGTGCAGGGTCAGCGGCAGAGCAGCTGTACTGCGGCAGACAGGCAGCGCCTTGCTAAAGGACTCCTCAGCAGGAGGAAGTGGATGTTTAAAAGAAGATGCTTTTACTTGCTTTCTTGCCGAGACTGCTCGCTATGAAGCTGCAGCGTTCGGCCAAATGAGCACGTTTTAGAACTTAAAAGTTCATCAGAATCAGAGTTAGGTTTATTGGCCAACTAAGTTTGCACAAACAGGGAATTTGACTCTGTGAAATGGCTCTCAGTTGCTTACACAGAATACACAAAACAAACAATACATAACAATACAAACAGTCCGAACAGTGCCACGGTCCAAGAAAAGAAGTGCAGGTGTGCTTATTACAATTGGCTGTTCAGAAGTGAGACGGCGAGGAGGAAGAAACTGTTTTTGTGTCTGGAGGTTTCGGTGAACGGAGATCTGTAGCGCCTACCAGAGGGGAGGAATGAATAAATAAATAACATAAACAGAACTCTGTCACTGCATCGTCAGAATGAACGTGTGATTTTCAGCACTTTTTTTGCTCATGTAACTTTCAGCAGCTTCCCACACGCAGATCACACGGTCGATTATTTATCACTTGAAGGTTATTCTGCACATCACGTGTGCTGAACTCTGCCGTCAAACCCGATTCCTGCGTACAACAGAGGTAATATTTACAGGTTTAATCCCCGTCTCGTGAAGCACATGGACGTGTCTCCCTCGCTCTGACCCGTCTGGGCCGTGCGTGCGTCGCCCGGAGATGATACTGCACTCAACATGGTTTTGTTCCCTGCAGTGACATGTACTCGGCTGACAACCTGTCTGATTTGAAACCCCCCCCCCCCCCCCCACCTCACCTCCTAAATACATCAGCCTGAGAGCTCAATCCATTAACGTCACTCAGGCACACAAATATCCTTTGACAGGTCCAGAAATAGGCTTTTAAAAAGCAAGTGTAACTGTTATTGAGGCGCGGCCATTATATTATCTGCTGCAGGTGTAAAGCCGCAATTTGTCTGATTGAGTGAGTGAGGAAACAACTTTTTTTTTTTTTAACTCATTGAATTTGTTTTTCTTCCTTCACTTAAAAGCCTAGATTTATTCATCAGTTTTCCCCCCAAACAAGAGCTGGTCGCCCTCAAACGGTTTCATTAGCATCAGCGGGGGGCAGGGGCGGACTGGGGGAAAAAAGTGGCCCGGGAGTTTCTGTCAGACCGGCCCACTCAATACACGGCGCGCGGCCCACCTGGGCCTCATGGGTTGTGCGCATGCGTATAACTGGGTGCCGCGTTGCGTGTATGTATGCAAATCCAAATTCTCTACACTTCGGCTGTGTAAGAACCAATTTAGAGGTGTTTATTAATAAGGTGGAGATCTTTTCTTACTTTGGACTTCCGAAGTCTGTAAAACACATATTAAAAGACACTTAAAAAAAAATCGAAAAATAGTCACCATGAGTGTGAAGACCGATTGCGAGTAGCAGTATAAAAGCAGTCAGTGCGAATAGATAGGTATAGCTCTTGGAGAAAATTACGCTTGTGCCGCTGTTTCAACCATTGTAGGGCTGATGCGATGATGGGCGTGGGCCGGTACATCATAGTGATGGGCCGTTGGATTTATATTTTCGGCCATCGGCCCACCGGGGATGTCCCCGGTATTCCCGATGGCCAGTCCGCCCCTGGCGGGGGGGGAACTTTATTTTCACAAAATGGTCAACATGTCGTCTGAAAAGCTTCTCCTCCCCTCCCCCCCTCCCCCTCCCCCACGCCTCACTAGATTACAGCTCCAGAGAAAAACCCTGGGTGCTTGTAATTCGTTCGGTCAAATTAAAAAATCTACCGCTGCATCAGCCTTCATTGCCCACACCGGTTAATCTCCCGTAAATATTTAATTCTTCCACTCGCGCAGTTATTTAGATTCTCATTTGTTTTCCTGCCTTTAGAAACTCAAACTAATTTCTGCGCGGCTAATTGTTTCGTCTGTCACATACGTCAGGACGCCTCTGAGCGGCCGTTTCCTCCATGTTGTGTTTCCCTTTTCTTTTTCTTTTTTTATTTAAAGAATGTAGAGATCCGAGGGCGAGTAGCCGACCAGGACTCGCAGTGATGAATACGTCCTGACAGCGTTATTGAGGGATATATTGTTTTCTGGGGACATGGGAGGATTTTGTCTGGCCAGTATTGTGCGAGATGATTAAAGGGAAGATACTGCTGAGAGTTGTATCGGCAAACCGAGTTATGAACGAACTGGGCCCACCTCTGGGAGCAGTGAGGAGCTCACTGGTCATGGTGGGCTGTCATCTGAATTGTTTTCAGTTTCTGCCCCGTGTCCTCCACACTTAAAGAAATGATTCTCTTCTCGATTCCTGGAGCAAAGTGCTGGAGTTGAGCAGGTTCACTCGTGTAGAAGACGTCACGCTCATTACAGTCAATCACCTCCTGATTTCTTCATGTGGGCAGCTGGCATGAACACTGATGACACAAATGACTTCAAACAGATCTAAATATCATCTCTTCATCCATTTCCCTGAAGTGCTCATGTCACATGAACCCTCTGTAATGACGATGATGAAATATAGAGCACGTAGAAAGAATAGGGGCTTCTAACAATCGGCCTGAAGCAGCACTGTGTGACTCCAGAGAATCTTATGGATGTATATATATAAGAACATGTTCAACTTTACTTCCTTCGAGGAGCTTTTGTCAGTTTCTGTTTGTCTTTCCATTTGCAGGATTAGCCAATAACTGCTGAGTCGTTAAAACTAGGTGGAAGGGCGGCGAGTAAGACCCAGGAGAGGATCCATTCACTTTGGAAGTGAAGTCGATAAGGGGGGGCGGATCCGGAGAATGTTTCACTTTCTTCAACAATGTGAAATTGAGGCCGTTTTTCAAACAACTGCTTCGTATTTCATCACAGTGTGTTGATGGTGCATGTTTGCTGACTTTCCGACAAATTCAACCAGTCCCCCCCCCCCCCTTCTCTCTATATAGTGTTGCTGAGTTTTGCATGTGCAAGTTCAACAAATAACTGCACAAGAGGCTCCCAGTGATCATATGGCACCGGCTCATATCAGTGTTGGTTGACCGATTCACTTTCACCTCGTGTGAGCCCAGTGGGATTTGGAGCTTTTGAAAACCAGTGTCAGTGGAATCCTTCACTGATGTGATTATAATTTCTGGACCCAGCCTAGAGTAGCAGGACGTCCTAGTTATTCTGCTCCACTGCCTCACATCAGTAATGGAGGTAATGCTCACTTGTCAGCGCTTTGATAAATTTGGACCCAGAAGAGCCCAGTAGATCACAGAGCCTGGGTCTAGTTGTTAAGAGCGTTGTGGGACACTTGTAGGTGATTTCTATTAGCTCCAGTCAAACCAAACCAGGGTGGCATATATTTCCTCGACAGTCTCCCAGCAGGGGAAGTGACGGTGCTCTGGTGCCCAGCTTGGTAATGGTGTCGGCCCATGACGGCCTCCTCCCCTTAGCTGTGTCTCTGGCAGCTGAGCTCATGTGAGTCTGTGGTTTGGACTTCAGCTCCTCTCTTGTGATCTTGTTTGTTCTGTCACTGGTTTCCAGCCGTATCCGACCTGTGGTAAAGCTTCACATTAAAAGCTTTCCACTGGCAAACCACCAAAATACTTCTTCATCTTTTGTTTTTATACCTGTATTGGCCCCTCAATCAAATCATTGATATATAGTTTTCAATCTGTTGATATCTAACTGAAAAACGCTCTCACTACACAACCTGCTGTGTGGACAGATGCTTCCTAATTGGCTGATTCGGTTTCACAATAAACCCTTGTGATGGAAACGATTTACAAAAAAACAGCTACTTCTGCCGTCTGTAATTTCGGTTTCATTGCT
The DNA here is from genome assembly GCF_949316205.1 of Platichthys flesus. Taxonomy (NCBI): domain Eukaryota; kingdom Metazoa; phylum Chordata; class Actinopteri; order Pleuronectiformes; family Pleuronectidae; genus Platichthys; species Platichthys flesus. Next base: position 5,147,065 of record NC_084960.1, read on the forward strand.
TCCAGCATTTCATTTTATGTTAATCTGTAACAATTCCATGAAATATGCATTGATGAGTTTCCAGTTCTCTGGGGCTTGTGAAGTAATCATGGTTTTGTTTATGATGGAAAAGAGAAATAAGTTTCAAAACTGAGGAAGAAGATGGAAAAGTAAAGCAGAGCAAACTTTGAAGGCAGTAAAGTACAAGAACGGAGCTGTTGACTAAAACATCAGTAGCTTTACTCATGGTACTTCTATATGTAATACTTATAGCAGAGCAGCTCTGACACGTCATTATTAATAATTTAGCCCCTTCCAGATTTCTTTTGCAACATAATCCCCCAGTCACCGCCTCCTCTTTCATCTTATATCCCACAGTCTGTGAGTGGAGGCCATTAGTGCTGAGTGATAAATAAAACAGCTCTGGTTTCCTCAGAACTTCTTTACATTTAAAAATGGATTAAAATAAAACAATACAGTAAAGATAACGGGAAAAAGCTTTAAGAACATGTATTAATTAATATTTATTTCTCTGTTACGAACTGAAGTTCATTATTTAGGTAAAAGTACAGATTCCTCAATACTTTACTAACTCATAGCTACAATCAGATTATTCCCACACATCCCACCAGTAAAGAACCCATCAGATCTCGGCACAGATCCGGATCAAGGGGTGGATCCAGAATGTTGTGGGTTTTTTTACTATCTTTAAAATTGTGTCACAGGGAATAATTCTTGCATCGGTTACTATTGAGTTTTTTAACACCCACAGGAGCCGTGGATTACAGCAGCCGACAGGAGACAAATACTTATTATTATAGTGAAACATCTCATCTTAAACGGCAAATTCTCACGTTCTTTAGATGAGAACACGCATGAAAAAAGCAGATCCTCTTTCAGCATGCGCCCGTTTTATTGAGACGATTAATCACTGTCATCTCCGAGACGCCAGCCTGGACACGGGGACGCCCCCCCCCCCCCCCCCCCCCCCGCTCTCGTCCTCTCCTGCAGCCTCACCTTCCCCCCCCCCCGGGCCTGCAGCGGATCATTAATGCAGCTCTGATCTGTACGGTCCAGCATGCATGGATATTTATTAGCAGCTGTCACATGTTGGCTGCATCAATAAGTAGTCACTGTAAGGCCTTTTGGGTCCTAATGACGGGCGGGGTCCTGCGTCGGGGGGGGATCCGTCAGCCGGTCACATTCTGCACATGCAAATGCAGGCGTGTGATCTGCAACACGCGAGTCGATGCCTCATCTCTCCAGTCAGGTGACACAGTGCAGGTAGTTACTGTAACGACTCGTCTCCGTCCAGTAAATTCTGATGTCATTACTGAGTTTAACTGCAAGTGGTGCTGCCAGCGGCGATAATGTGATAGAATGGTCGCACAACTTTTTACACCCCTTATTACTTATTTATCAGAATTTGTGATGTTGACCATTTGTTATCCTCGGCTGAAATTTCATTTTGGCAAAACTAGAATGTGAAACTGGCCATTTGTCTCTCCGGAGATGTGCACAATAATATACAAGTGTGATATATATATTATCCCCATTACATCTCGCTGCGCTTCAGGAACCCAGCTGTAATTTTGCCAACTTTCCTTTAATTATGTTTCTCTCTCTGAATCCCACGGCTCTGTTGTTTTGCTCCTGGAGTTGAATCCTCTAACGCAGCAGACATGTTTACTGTTGCTTGTAGCGTAAGAGGAGATTTTAGACCCAATGAGTCAACAAAGGACTGGATGTTTACCTGCTGTAACTCATGTGCACACAGGATTAACACTGAGATCAGCCGAGTGTTTGTGTTCTGCGTGTGATGCTGGATACATTTAGAATCGTGTGCACAAATGTACGATGCCTAGTCGATCACCGCAACGTTTCCTTCAGTAAATGCCGTGTGTGGCGTGTGCATTTTCCTCTGTGCACCATTTACAGTGTGCACAATGTGTATTTCTTCAGTTCTGCATGCTGCGGCCCCCCCGAGCGTCTACACATGCACACAGGTGTGTCTGTATTTGTGTGGGTTTGTGTGTGTGTGCTGCGCTCGATGGGTCATAAAACAAGCCTGATAGGGCCCAGTGCGTTGGTGAGCACATTATCATCAGCTGGCCCCAGACTTTTATGGCCGGCCACACCTCTAAGCCGCGCCAGCAGTCACTGGTGTTTTATGAGCGCTGCTCCCACATACAAGACGGCGGGAGAAGGGAAGGGAGGGTGGGGGGGGATGTAAATTATAGACTGGGCGTCTGTGGTAAAGGCACCGGAACAATCACAAAGCTCTCGGTCATGAAATATGTGTCCCCCGATGCCGAGGGAATGATGAGGTGGGCAAACGGATAACGAGGAATCTACAGCAATCACCCGACACTTGACTAACAACATCTCCATCGTCTGAGCAAAACGACTGGAACAAAACTTAGACGCCGGAGAGCAAATACACACAGAGAGAGAGAGAGCAAAGGTTATGATGCAACAGAAATTAAATTGTGCATTTAAGGGGGGGGGGGGTAAACTGGAGAGTTGAAAGATTTGGTGTCAGATTTGATTGCACGGAACAAAATACCTTTTTCAGTTTAACTTGAATTTCCCAGTGGAGGTTTTTCTCTTGGCAGGAGATAGTCTGACCCAGATGTGCAGTCCCTGATCTTGGTCTAATTCCAGCTCCATACGGCAGCAGCAGCTTGTAGTATGGAGTATTTGGGTTTTTTATTTTTACAAGCCAATGTTTGGCCCGATCAGGATTTGATGCCTCACTCAGCTCTGGCACCGAAACACAGCGAGGTCACTTTCCCACAGTCGGGCTGATATCTGGGAGATTATGGGATCAGCCGAAATTAGGACGCTGCAGCTGCGGTGACTTTTTTCCTGACATTGGAAACATGCCACAAGTGCCACAAGTAGTGTGTCCTCATGCGCCACATGCAACACACACAGTGATCTGCAGCATCATCGTGAATATTATCAATTACCGGCGTACTTTTCACGTTTTAACCCTGAGACTCAAACTCCCCTGAACTGATGAAGGCGCGTTTTTTTAGGATTAAAGTCCAATTGTAAAGATCTGCACAGGAGCCGCATTGTTTTCTAAATTACTTAGCAATCCTCTACATTATTGATACGGCTCATTAAGGAGAGATTAATTGTGTATTGGCAAGCCCATCCCCCAGAGTTACCAGTGCTGAGTTGTAGCGCTGCTGATTGTGCAGCAGTGGACAATAACAGGATCTGTCCTGTCACTGTGAAGGATGTCACACCTCCGGACATCATGCACACAAGCATCCCAGCGTTTAGCCTGAGCCCCCCCCCCCCCCCCCGCCCCCCCACACACACGTGTCCTACGTCGAGGAATATGCAAAAGAAATTCATCACCATCAGTCAAGATGCAAATATGGACTTTCAACTGTTTCTCGTTCTTTTCCCAGGGTCTACTAAATCAACATTGATTTGCCTCTCTGCAGTATCAAACTGCTTTGTAAAGGCTTTCTGAAAAAGACCCAGTGATAATGCTGAGTCCTCACCCGGAGCATCAGTGCTATCCCTTCGTTTCTGTTTTGCTGCGTGCGCCACAAAGTCTGCAGCGTGTGAGGCCCGTGAGCAGAGAGTGATACTCAGAGATCCTTCAACACGGAGACAAGCCAGTGCTCTGCCTCCACGGGGCAGGGAATCAATCACCCCGCTTGTTTAGCCAGGACCTGGTTCACTGTAGTGAATGTTGGTGCATAAAAAGACCCATTGACTTGGTTTGCATGGCTTCAAGGGACGAGCGCTCTGACAGAGTGTGATTGAATCTATGAGGAGGAAGCACAGGGAGAGAGGAGCGCCTCGAGGTTTAGAGGAAGGAGATTATAATCAGTGTGAACACAATGTTACTGTAAACACAAAATATTAATGACCATGTCCTTCGCTTCTGTTTTTATATAATATAGTTAATGATGCATGTTTGTGTTAAATCTAACACAGAGTGGCAGCGAGTGCAGTGTGCACCAGCCCACACTGATCTCTTTGATTTCACTCTGAGAACACAGGCAAAGCAGCTTTCACAAGCTTAATCATTCAACTCGAGTTATTCAAATTTCAAGGTCACAGAAAAGCGGCTCAACAAAGTTTGTCCAGACTTCACCAAAATCACCAAAATCACCAAAATCCTCGTCTTCTACATTTATGGCACCGTTTAGTTTGTCCTGTCATATTTACATTCGGTTTGTTTTTATGTTTGCATCGTCATCAACATTTTTATTCCATCGTGGTGAATTCTGTTGAAACAAAAAATCCCATTTTTGGCAGATGCAGCTGAAAAACACCCTGGTAGGAATTTAATTCACATTTCAGCTCCTGTCACTTGATTTAATATCGAAGCCCTCGTCTTCCTGTGTCAACACCGGTCTCATTTCGAGCCGTGACCTTTATCCAACTGACCACGGTGCTTTCTCAGAACCGGGTCATAAATCTCACACGAAGCCTGTCACACAGAGCAGAGGTGCTGCTCAGCTCCGGTGACACCACTGCATGGATTTCTGCTTCAGCGGGTTCGCTTCTCATCAAGTCTCATTCCAGACGATGATCCCAGAGGTGGTCGGATCGGGGCTCTGAGATATGGGAGGGGTTGCCATTTATCATTTATCTCCTCTGTCGGGTGTGCGTTTGTGTGTGTGTATGTGTGTGTGTGTGTGTGTGTGTGTGTGTGCAGTGTGTCTTGTGTGTCACTGTTTGTGAACTCGTGTCTGCTCATAAGACTTTGACCCAGAGAAGCTTTTTAAAACACCTATTTGGGGATTTGGCTGAAGCTTATGTTTTTTGTCGTTGCCTCAGTTTCACTAATGGCTCTGGTGAGATTAATTCAATGAATACTTAAATCTGGTTAAATTTGAATCAACTCTGACATTTAGTTTAATCATAATTTGTAATTTTATTAAATACTTTTTTGGGGAAGTATTTTACATCATGGATGTTGAAATGTTGAGTAATGCCACATGAAATAAATTCAGTAATGCTTTATTTAATGGACCGGTTATGCTAATAGATTGGTTATTTCTCACTTAAAGTTTCGTGGCAAGATTAATGTAATATTATTCAAATTTATAAAGATGGTTTAGTTTGTCTGTGAGTTTATGAGCAGTTATGTACTTCCAGGGGAGTTTCCCAGTGAGATCATCATTCCCGTGATGACTTTTTCCCGTATGTTTGCTTGTTGACATATTTTTCAGTTTTGCATTATTTGATGCAAAAGAACTTTAAGGTCGGAATGAATAACTTATAATTTAGTAGCAGTTCACCTAGAGCACAGCTTCAGTTCCACAGAAGACAGTTCACTCCAGAGTGAATTCAATAAATCTAACATCATGAAAAACCTGTTGAGAAAACAGAAGTAAGCTACTAGATTAAAATATTTATTTTGTACGGTGAACTCAGGGTTAATGTGTGACCATGAAGAAGCTTTTTAAAACCTCATTATTAGTAGTATTTTGGAAATGTGCATCTTTCACTGACAAGACCTTAGACATTTAGAAATAATTTATAGAATATTTTCTCAGGGTCTTTTAGTCCCATTGTGTGCACTGTAATAAAGAGAGTTCGATGGATGTTTACATATGTTGGTCACGATTTCCTCGACGTAGCAGCAGAGAATCTCTTACAGGGAGATCAGTCCACTCAGAAATCAGCCGCAGCAGCACGAGGCAACTATGAATAAAACCCGGAGGGATTAAGACCTTGTAAGAGGAGCACGTGAGCAGGAGGTCGACAATCTGTAATCCATGGGGGGGGGGGAAGAGACAGGGATTTCAAAAAGAACAAATCAGGGTGATGATGCAGGAGGAGGAGGAGGAGGAGGAGGAGGAGGAGCATTTACGTCATGCAGCTGTGACTCTCCATCAGAACATCTGGAGGGAGTAGATGCAGGTGGACAATTCTTTCTTCCCCTGCTTCCACAGCCCGGAGCTCTGCCCTGTACAGTGAAAACACTCAGATGCAGCAGGCTGAGCTGAGAACACGTTTCACTCATCAATTAGTTTGTACATGTGAATAAAAAGAGCTGCAGTAGTTGAAGTAGTAGTTGAAAGCAAAGGTCTGCAGGCTGGAGGTTGGGTTTACAACTGCCATTGATTGTGTGAAGACGTTTTGAGGACGTCCTGATCTGCCATTAAAGCTAAATTCTTTAAATGTTGACCAGTGGAACAGTTTGAAGTTATGTCCCAACAGGGGATGATCAATTTATTAATATCCGTTCTTCTGTGCAAATCTGGCATCAGTTCATCCAGCGGCCGCTATGAAATATTTCACAGGACGAGTGAAACCTCGGCCCGGCTGTCGGCGCTTGATGAAAGTTCAGAAGTTCACTGAAGTCATTGAGATTCATCCCGAGTGCAGTTTTAATATCTGGGCCAAGTTCTGCAGCAATACTCTGAATAGTTGTGTTAAGTCAGAAGATCACTAAAGTCAGGAGGCTTCATCCTCTGGGGACCAAGAATGATAATCTATTCAACGTGTATTAAGATCGTAAAGACAGACCACACGACCGCTCCTCTAAAGTGAAGCCACAGCGTTTTGATCACCATCTGGTGGCTGGCTGCGGTACAGGTCATCCAGCCTCCTCCATGTTAGTAGATGGAACATGGACCAAAACTCGAACATTTTCTCAAAGATGGATTCTGTCATTTTGGCATTTTTAATTAGTGATTTGATGCTGTAAAATTGGGGTGAAACATAATGATTCACAGCTGAGACTTGGAAGTGTTGGACATCCTGACCAGCTCTGGTGTCCCTGAAGCCGCGCCGCTAACATGCTGTTAAACTAATATTGACTGCAATTAAAACGGAGCAACCGAGGGATGTTCCCATCACATTCACTTCTTTAAAAAAAAAAACTAAAAAGAAATCCCAGGGTACCATCTCCATAAATCCAGACGAGGGATAACTACTTTTTAACCGCACAGGAAATGTTTCCCTCTAAAATCCGATGCCTTCAGTTTAAAAACACATCACGTAGTCCGACTCCTGCCGGCTTTAAATGTGAATTTCACAGTTGAATATTATTGCGGCTGAGCCGTCTCGAGCCTTTTTACTTATGAATAGTAACATTTCACAGAATGTCATCATCATGGCTGAACATCAGAGATGGACATCAGGTAATGGCTCTGCCCCAGATGCACCCGTGGAATTTCAAGAATGAGATCCGTGATGTTTCTGTTATGTAACATAATAATGTATAATTGAATATATTTATTGTGTGCTCGTCGGCTTAGAAGGTAGAGATTGTACTACAGGAGAGATTAACCTGAATTCATTCCCCTCCCACCCCCTTGTGGCTGTATTCAACCCACTGCAGCTCAAATCCCCTCCCTGCTCATCACCATCTGTCTGGTAATCCCATCCACTGCTCCTCCACCCTTCGGTCACCTCACCCTAGTTTTCTACCTCTCACATCGCGGGCTGATGGGGACGGGGACAGGGTCGGGTTATTCTCAGAGTTGCCTGCTGTGTACCCGCGTGGCTCCCGGAGCACAGACTGTCCCGAGCCGACGGAGAAAGACACTTATCTCGACATAGAGGGAGTTCAGCAAGAACCTTCTGAGACAAGTGCTGAGAGGCCACTCAACCAACCAGCTCATTATTTCACACACAGGCCCTAATTGTAGAAGGATAGTGTATGTTCCAACACGTTTCGTGCACAGAGGCTGCACGAGAGGCCACGATCTGAACGGGTGGACGATCATTAAAGAGGAATTTCCAGTAAGGTTCAGAGTAATGACATCACATCGGTGCTGCTGTTCACTGACCTGCCGCCGCCCCTCTGTCACCGACTCTGCATCTGAGCTGAAGACACTGAATGCATGAATAGATAGAACACACACACGTGTAAAAAACCTGTCATGTTGTGTCATTGTTAACTTCAACTCTTTGGCTCCACACAGGTTTTTTCAGCTTTGTGTCCACTCCACTTATTCCCTGTTGCATAACAAAGAACCGCTGGTATGTAGAGCAGGTACACTCCCACTTGTGGTGATGTGGTCTTTGGACTGTAGGAAGAAGTGTCAGGATAGTGTCATATTTAAAACACAGGTTCCATCTTGATGTCACTTCTAACCACTCTGCTGCCTGAGAGAAATGAAAACAGTGAATAATGTGTAGGTAATAAAATAAAACGTTATTTTACATAAATGTTTGACAACATATCAACTTTCTTGTTGCTTAATTCTGTGAATTCTCTTTTCCTTCATGTTGTCCTCCAATGAACTGCTGACAAACCACAAAACATGTTCCTCAGCAAAAACTTTATATGACAAACTCAGTGACAACGGATTTGACTGAATGTGACAGTAAACTGAATTCAATCAGAGAAGACAACAAAATGAGGAGGACCTGCGATGAGAAGCCTGCTGTGAACATGTTTGTGTTCCTGCCACAAGGTTCATCGAGATCATAGAGCAGAAAAAAAGACCACATGTTCAAAGGCGGGATCAAAAAATCCCAAAGGATTTAAAAACAAAGTCAACGCACATCTACCATGATGGGATTTTGCCCCCTTTCATACCTTTATACTCATGAAATATTACTGGCTGCTCAGAACATATGCACACACGGACTGGAGAGCAGTTCAGAAATGTCCGTTGTGGTTTCACATCCACTCCGAGTGAGAGCGGCGAGCGGATGGCTTTGAACTCGGCTCCTCTGGGATCTTCTCTGTCCTCCTCCTGATGCGTGTGGAGCCCGGAGGCCCGATGCTCACCAGTGAGAATGCATGAATAGCGACAATTCGCCTGCTCCCGGACATATAAAGTGTGATCAGATCGGGCTCCGCACTCATGACCTTCCGTGGTGGTTGAGGAAGACGTGGCGGAGAAGAGAGAGAGAGAGAGAGAGAGAGAGAGAGCGGCGGAATGGTGTGAAGATCAAAAGAAGCTGCAGGACGAACGCATCTGATCAGACGCCTGACGGATTCACTTAGAAGCCAAGTTAGTGCCAGGTTGTTATTTCCCTCCTGCAATCACACACAGTGCATCATACCGGTATGTTTCCCCAGCAGACTCCAGTGGAGTGTGAACCCCCACTGACGCCCCCGCTCCTTCGCTGCAGTCAGAAGCCTGCGAATGCAACCCGGTGAGAATATTATTCTGAATATCGCTGGAGGCCATGGGAGGGGTTCTGCATAGCAATAGCACGCAGGGCGAAGCGCCGAGGAGTCTCTCTTGCCAGCCGGCTTTCAAACACACATCCATCATCTCCCCAAAGAGTGTCAAGTTAGCAGTGGGCCAAACAGGTGGCTTGTCAGCGGATGCCAAGGAGCCAGCCGGAGGGAGATTGAGGTCATGTTTGTTTGATTGCCTCGGGGGTCAAGCACCAGACGGATCGCACTTCTTGGTTTTCGAGGGTTGCAGAAAAGGGGGGGGGGGGGGGGCGTGACTGTTTAAGTGTTGTAGTGTAAATGGGCAATTAGACCCCCCCCTGCTGAGTGCTGATACTAAAAGAGGATGTTTGTTTTTAGAAGAAGACATTAGATGAAAACAGTCTTGTTGACTTTCTGTCAGGGAGCGTGGATATTAGCAAAGCTGCTAATGATCCTCAGGAACTTATCCTGCAGCTGTCATCTCGACTAATCTTACTGGTTTAGTTGATCAAGTTCAACCAGTAACTTTGTGTCTTTCCAGTAAATCAAACTGATCCGTCCCCATTGTTCGGCCGAGCTACTGCTCTGGATAATAATGTCGGTCTGTCGGCCCAGACAGAAATAAACCACCAACTAATTCTGGAAGTAATTGCAGTTACAGTGTGCAGACACGTCCGTGGTCCTCAGACAGTTTCTGAATTACCTAACGAGATATTTCATGACAGAGGGAGAAGTGTTATTTTTACTTTGGTAAAGTTCTTTGTCTCAGTGAAATCTTGTTGCAACATCGGTTCAAAATGCTCTTTGTTTTATATGTGACCTGCTCTCGTGAAGTTTTTAGCCAATTCAGGTGGACAACTGTCGAAAGGGTCACGCCAGTTTGTGGTGAAAAAGATCATGTGATCTCCGCAGCGGAGTTAAATATCACTTCCTGCCTCTGTGCTGCACCCGGCTGCTCCACCTCTCAACTGAATAACACAGAGGATTTGTTCCTGTTGTGAATCTGTGCAGAAAACCTTGTGCTGCATTGTGCATGTGTGAAAGGTTTAAACGTCTTTAAAGTCTAAATATGCTGAATTTCGGGGGAAACAGCAACTCCATAACAGACAGGTTGACAAGGACCTGCTTGGCGCGGCAGGTCACCGGTCACTGTGTCTTACTTACCGCAGCACATGAGCGGTGGATAGTGGATGAATCACGGGTGTATTGGATCATGTACCTGAGAAAGGAACGGAGGAAGATAAACAAAACAGAAGAGGATCCCTGGGGAATATGACATATACACTTTAATGTGTATCATGTGTGTATTAATGTATTCTGTTGTTAAGTTATATGGTTTTCCTGTATTTGATGACTCGCGCTGCAAAGTAGTTTTTCCCCTAGTCCTACATTTACGATGCTGGATGTAAACATAATATCCAGGGGAAACAGTGTAATGGAATTCTGGCCGCTGAGATTCTCCTCTTTCCCGTGTTTCTTCTCTCAGCAGTAAATTGGATCCAGAAATCGCCTCGGGCTGCAAACGAGATGATTCAGAGAGTAATTTGTGGAAGACGACTTCGAGGTCAGTGGAGTCCGCCCGTTCATTTGCATTCAGCTCTGTTTATCCCCGGTCGTCAGTGTTGTGCCGACCGAGTGTCGTCTCACAGGCGCATTCCTCTTAGCATCTGTCGGAATTTAATACCTACAGAGTCGAATCCTGATCGACAGGGCGCCTCTCGCTTCAAGTGGAACTGGCTCACGGCATCGTTCTCCCCTGCCGTGTTGTGATGAGCTGGATGTGAAGCCATCGCCAGGAGGTTCAGATTTGGATGCATGGGCGTAATTCCTTAAGTAATGATAATCTGTGAGTTAGAGGAAGGTGACGGGGGGGTCAGAGTCGACTGCAGCGCGGAGGCCTCGCACCCTCCCTCCTCGTTTCTTACACCAGTGGACCATTACCAATATGTAACTGGGTCTTTACTTGTCATTCAATTTCTATCAAATTAAGCGATTGCATTATGCATGTGGGAGCATATTACTGCAGTCTGTATTAGATTCTTGGGATCACCTGAGGGGTTCTTCTCCTGAACCACGTTGTTGTACAATATCACTGGAAGCCCGTGGCCTTAACCTCACAGGACGTTTCCAGTGCGACTCCCGGCAGCCCAGTGTTTACGATCACCACTAATGACTCTCTCAAACCACCGGGCATCTTTTCATGAAGTGTTCAGACCCTGCCTCAGCTGCAGGACAAGGCAGTTATGTAATGCATAGTTATTTTTCACCAAGTTTCTGATATTTTTGGCCTTACTGGCAGAACCGTTCTAGAAATGGTCTTTGGCCCAGTCTGAGTCTAGAATACATTTGGATGTATTGCAATGAGCAGGTGTGTCTTTTGGAGGAAGAGAGGGTCGTCCACTAACCAGAAGGTCGTTGGTTCGATCCCCTGTTCCTACAGTCCTTAGTTAAGATGCTTAACCCCAGATTGTCCCTGTCAGCTGTGCCGACCATGTAGGAATGAAAGAGGAGCTGTTGAATGTTTTGCGTGAATGAGATGCAACTTATACTGTGAAGGCTTTTATAAATCCATGGAATTCTTCATCACTCCTCGACATCCACTTGATGGATTTCCATTTTTGACTTTCATGTTTCTTAAGCCGTGTAACTGTTGCCACTATATTACTTAAATATGTTGTAAAGGTTTTCCAATGTATATTTTGTATTTGTATAAAGCATTATTGTGTAATTAGAAATAAGACTTTTATTTTGAAACCTCCGCTGAGCTGCTTGTTTGAGGGCGAGACACAGAGAAGCAAGCAGATAGCTACACACATGTCTAAGAGTTTGTTGATTAAGAGAAATAGTAATGCCTTTAAAAGGTGGTACGGACTTATGTTAAGTTGTATACGAGAAGAAAAGAAGATTCCTTTTCAGAGCATGCAGCCAACCAGGTATTTTGTCTGTTTGTTATTTACTTTAACCTTGATTGTAATTATTGATACTGTGTTTGATAACTAGCTAACGTTATATGTTATGTCTTTGTTACCGTGTATAACTTAGTTTTCACGGTTTGATGTGGAGAACAAGACTTCATTAAAAACCCGTAGAGGAAACCATTTGCTGTCTGACTGTGCTTGGGAGGGAGTCACAAACCGTTTATCAAACCGACTTATCCCGCAGGTATAATCTGAAGAACAGAAGTAGAGAGTTTACCGGCAGTTTGACTTTCACACACTCACAAAGCAGCAGGAGGTTCTCTGCACAGACGCGTCCACAACAGCAACAAATCATCATCACTGCGAGGCTTAATATGTGCTGGAGCACAGTCGAAACACTATCATCTCATTCATGAACTAAAATATTTATACTGAACCATGAACAGTCAAATTCCCTTCCTGTTGTTTGTTCTCTGCTTCGCCCCCGTTTACCGGAGACGCTGCAGTGTGTGACTCCCACGTAGCACTTGGAGAAGTCTGAATTACCTTTTGTCGTTGTTTTGAATCTTTCCACGCACCCTGAGCGCTGCTTTGAGCTCCGGGCGCCTCACTGGTATCCACCCAGCATGCCTTGCAAGTTCTGGAGAAACGCTCCAAGCAAACCAAATGGAAAAATGGTGCACCTCTGAGGACAGACCCTGCAGCTGCTCCTCAGTCGGCCCAAACATGTCCGTTGTTTAAAACAAGGAAAGTAGAAAAGGTTGGTGTTGTTTTGGTTGGTTTACATTTGCTAATCTTACACCTACAGGTAATGAGGCTAATGAGTGTAATGAGTGTAATGGGTGTAATGAGTTACCCTGTGCAGCCTGATGTTTGAGCCCATTACGATGATGAAGCTTTAATCTAATATTCCTCATTTATTATCCATCAGAATCCAACAGAATATTATCTTGTGTGCATGTTTTTCCAATTGTGATTAGGGATGGAAGCATCTTCAAACTGTCAGGCTGCATCTTATACACACACACACACACACACACACACAAACACACATTGTTTTTAACCCTAAAAAAAGGATCTCTTCCTCCACAATTCACAGTTAATGTATTCATGCTGAATAAGAGATGAATTTTGCTTGTGTGCATTTTTTTGGGGGGGTTTGGGGGGGGGGGGGTTCTTAATGGAATTCAGCCCCAAAGATACAGTTTAAATACAGAATCCCTGATTGGGCTTGTTGAGCCGTTGGAGGTTTTCCGTGCCTTTTTCTTTCCCCCGTGGTGGGGGGTTGAAAGAGAGCAGGGGGTTTCTGTGTGCACAGCATTATTGGATGTGAAGAGTCATGATGTGAGTCATCCTCTATTCCAAGGGCATGTTCATGTTCAAAAAACCAGAGTGCACACTCACAGGTTCATGTACCGGACTTCAAATCCCTTCTGCCCCCGACTGCTTTGATGAGTTTTTATTGTTTTCCTTCTTTCTTGCAGGTGCTGTGGTAAGTGATTATGTGGCTTTGATTGGTCGTAAAGACAAAAAAAAAAGGATATTTACATCTTTTCTGCCTCAAAGTGGAGAGAGAACCTGAAAGGGGCTCCTGTGTTATCGATCCTCCGTGGATCCGACTCTGCAGGCGACACAACCTTCACTCTTATGTAACCCAAGTTTTCCTTGAGGAATCTCCCGGCTGCCAGCGTCCACAGCTACAGACACTGGGAGCTCAGAGCCTGCAGAGCTGGATGACATGGAGCCGCACTGGAGTGAGTACTTCCCCCCAGAGTCCTGAGGAGAATTTAGATTTCCTTCAACACACACAGAGACCCGCAGCCTTTGAGCAAGGGGAGAAAAAAAGCCACGTTGTCCTTGTCAGCAGAAGAGAATTATGTAAAATAAATATCACACTCACTTGTCGCTGCATAATTGATGACGCTCAATAATTACCTCCCTTCTTGGTTTTGTTTTATCTGTGGTTGTATAAGTTTTAGGTGATTCATAAACCACCGTCATTTCTGTGTACGCCGTCAATGTTGAGGATTAATGAATTTTATTTTTTCTAGTTGTTTCATATCCTCCTGCAGGTCTCTTGTCTTTCTATCTCCAGCTCATAGCAAACCTCTGCAGGTCTTTAATCAACGAGTCCCGAGGGTTTCCACCGTGCACACACACACACACACACACACACACAAACAGCACGTGCACGGACCTTTACATTCACACTAGTGTCTGTTTATTCCACTGAGCAGTGTCACTTTCTACTGTAGCCTCCTAATATCCCTCATGACTGAGCATCTCCCTCATTCTTCTTCAGTCCCGTGACTTCTGTGCAGAAGAGCGTGAGGACTGAGCAGAGGGAGGAGATCACTGGCTCTTCTCCCCATTGGGTTTGCCCTCAGGACACTCAAACAAAAAGCCCATAATGTGTCATACAGGATTAAAGCTGTTGGGCTCAAAGTCCGAGACGTTGCTTTCATTGACAGGAAACAATCTCTTCTTTCTGATCAGAGGGTTAGATATTAAATTTGTTGAACATAACGTTTTAGGAGGTTGCAGAGTTAGGGTTTAGAATGTTATATGAGAGGCCACCATAGGTCACGATGATCTCCAGCTCAGTATTGGTCTTGAACTCGCTGGATGTGATTGGTTCAAGCTGCTGAGCATCATTCAGTCTGACACGTCGTTTGGGAGAAGAGGGGTTCAGGGCATCAGAAGGAGAGAGACACTCTTCTCCAACATCATAAAGACTCTGAAGCTGCTGTTTGAAAGTGAAGTGGCTGGAAAATGCTGCTTTAAACCGTTTGATTTAGATAACCAGTCAAAGAGGGGGATTATGCACAGAGGTGGGAGTCACCTGGTTTGAGGTGAATCTCAAATCCGTTCCTCTCTGTGTGCAGGTCGCTCCTGCAGGCTTAGTGGCGGCTTCAGAGAGGGACTGCTGGAGGGTTTTTAGCCGAGTTCATCTAACGATTTGTCCTTATGTGTCACAGTGAAAAAAACACTTTTTAATTCCTGCAACCTTTGAACTTGACCTTGAATCATCACATCGTGATTGTGATTGATTCACAAACATGCCTCTCTGCAAAGCTGGCAGGTTGAGGGTTTATCCACAGGCTGCTGTTACCTTGACAGATCAGTGTCCGGGTCAGCCCTCACATTTAAGTGCTAAATGCTATAGGTCACCTCATATTGTGGTTTTTAAGGAGATATGTTTAGCTGCTAAATGCACATTCAATGCTTGACTGGAAGAAATAATGTGGAGAACAACAGTTTCCTGCTGTTAACGTTAATGTTTTAGATGCAGGAAATCATTTAAGCTGCAAGACAATTCAGGTTGCTTCATTTGTTGATCCACACACAATCTGTGCGTTCCCATCCCTGTTGAGAGGCTGTAAAACTTAACAGCAATAAATAG